>NW_026089623.1:8207542-8367180 GCF_024586455.1 Bactrocera neohumeralis
ACAGATTGAAAAAGTCGCACGATAGGGAGGCGCCTTGTGTGAAACTTCGTTTGGTATCGAACGACTCGGAGAGGTCCTTCCCGATCCTGACGTAGCTTTTGGTGTTGCTCAACGTTAGTTTACACAGCCGGATACCAAATTCAGACATTGCTGCATAAAGGCAGCTCCTTTTCGCGTTTTGAAATCGACGAAGAGGTGGTGTGAGTCGATTCTCCTTTGGCAGGTCTTTTCCAAAATTTGGCGCATGGTGAATATCTGGTCGGTTGTTGATTTTCCAGGTCTGAAGCCACACTGATAAGGTCCAATCAGTTTGTTGACGGTGGGCTTTAATCTTTCACATGATACGCTCGATAGACCCTTATATACGATGTTGAGGAGGCTTATCCCACGGTAGTTGGTGCATATTATGGGGTCTCCCGTTTTGTGGATTGGGCAGAGCACACTTAAGATCCAATCGTTGGGCATGCTTTCGTCTGACCATATTTCACAAAGAAGCTGATGCATGCTCCTTATCAGGTCTTCGCCGCCGTGCTTGAATAGCTCGGCCGTAATCCATCGGCCCCGCCGCTTTATTGTTCTTCACGCGGGTAATTGCTATTCGAACTTCTTCATGGTCGGGTAATGGAACGTCTGCTCCATCGTCATCGATTGGGGAATCGGGTTCACCTTCTCCTGGCGTTGTGCGTTCACTGCCATTCAGCAGCCTGGAGAAGTGTTCCCGCCATAATTTAAGTATGCTCTGGGCATCGGTGACTAGATCACTTTTGGGGGATCTACAAGAGTATAATGCGCTCTTGAAACCTTCTGTAAGCCGCCGCATTTTTTCGTTGAATTTTTGAGCATTACCCCTTTCGGCCAGCTTATCAAGCTCTTCATACTCACGCATTTCGGCCTCTTTCTTTTTATGTCTGCAAATGCGTCTCGCTTCCCTCTTCAACTCTCGGTATCTATCCCATTCCGTACGTGTTGTGGTCGATCGTAACGTTGCGAGGTACACAGTCTGTTTTCTTTCCGCTGCAACACGGCACTCCTTCTCGTACCAGCTGTTTGTTTGCATTTTCAGAAAACCAATGGTTTCGGTTGCAGCTGTACGTAAGGAGTTTGAAATGCCGTCCCACAGTTCCCTTATACCGAGTTGTTGACGAGTGCTCTCAGAGAGCAGGAGTGCAAGTTGGGTTGAAAATCGTTCTGATGTCTGTTGTGATTGCAGCTTCTCGACGTCGAACCTTCCTTGTGCTTGTTGACGTGCGTTTTTTGGCGCACAGAGGCAGGTGCGTGTTTTGGCTGACACAAGGTAGTGGTCCGCACGCACATCTAAAACACTGGAGTCGTGTCTTCCGTCTATCACAACATGATCGATCTGGTTGGTGGCTTTTCGATCCGGAGACAGCCAGGTAGCTTGATGTATTTTCTGGTGATGGAATCTAGTACTACAGATAGCAATATTTCGGGCCCCGGCGAAGTCGATCAGCCTCAACCCATTTGAGGATGTTTCGTCGTGGAGGCTGAATTTACCGACCGTAGTGCCAAAGATACCTTCTTTGCCAACCTTGGCGTTAAAGTCGCCAAGCACGATTTTGACATCGTGGCGGGGCAGCTCTCATAGGTGCGCTCCCAGCGCTCATAGAAGGCATCTTTGGTCACATCGTCCATCTATTCCGTCGGAGCGTGGGCGCAAATCAGCGATATGTTGAAGAACCTCGCTTTGATGCGAATTGTGGCTAGACGTTCATCCACCGGGGTGAATGAAAGTACTCGGCGACAGAATCTCTCTCCCACCACTAACCCCACACCGAATTCGCGCTCCTATATATGGCCACTGTAGTAAGTGCAACACGTTTTGTACGTGGCGGGTCCCTGACCCAGCGCACAACCCTGCGGAGGGGATGTTTCGCCTTCTCTCTTTAGCTCGCCTTCAAACGGATGTTCTTTGGCTACCCAGAGGAAACTTGGTCAAAGACCGGAAGTCGTGAGCTGCTTGAGTCCTATGTAAAAAATCGTTTCTGACCACTCCCAAGTGAATGGTGTTCAGAGAGCTTTCCTCACTTGCGTGCACTTCTACACATGACGTCATCCTTCTACCTGTCTTGATTGCATAAATATCACTGGCAGAATCATCGTCAGTACTATGGAACCATAATTTTTATACTCTTGCAACCAGTTATAGCTTTGTTCACCTAACGGTTTTACGTATCACTGAAAACTAAGCGAGGTAGATACAGGGTTATATAGATATATATATATGATCAGGATGAAGAGAAAAGTTGAAATCCGGGTGACTCTCTTTCTGTCCGTCCGTCCATGCAAGCTGTAACTTGAGTAAAAATTGAGAAATCTCGAGATGGGCGTAATCGTACCACTGTCACGCCCACAATCGCCATTAACCAAAAACATATAAAGTGCCATAACTAAGCACTAAATTAAAATAGAGAGCTGTAATTTTGAACAGAGGATCAAAGCAACCAGCGGGTGGGAAATTTTTTTTTGAAAAAGTGACCCCGCCCTCTTACAAGTTTAATGTGTATATCTCCAAATCCGCTTAAGCAACAACAACAAATATTGCTGAGTGCAAATTTTATAAAAATGTCTACCGACAGTGTGAAAATGGATGAAATCTGAGGATAACCCCGCTACTATTATATATATATGCTATAGCGGTACTGGGTTAAACCATGTCAAGTGGTCCATGAAACTTTCGCGAAATCACAGATTTTGAAAATTAGCAGTTCATTAGGAAGCGGATCAGACGCATACCCCGCGAGATAAATATTTCGCCAAAATTCTGTTTTTGGTAAAGTTATTGAAGGTTAAAATTTAGAGGACGATAAAATTGTAAAATTATTTTCTCATAAACTACTGGAGATAAATCGATGAAATTTTGTGAAGTCAAAGAAAGTGTTTGTGCTATATTATAAATATTTTTTCAAGATCCATTTGTTTAAATATTAATATTTTACTTAATTTTTTGTTAAACAATTTAAATTTTTCATATGTTCTTCACTCTAATAAAAACTGAAAAGTATGGGACACAACGCGGAAAATATTCACCTTTAATAATCTGCAAAAAAATGTTTGTTCATTCATACCATGGCAAAGATATCGAATTTTTCGTCCTCCTAACGCTCTAAAAACATTAAAAAATTAAACGAAACTAAATCATTACATAACAATTTCAAATATGTACATACTAGATACAGAGAACGTATATCAACGTATGAGATATGATATATGTACGTTCTCTGCTTAAACAGTGTGGAAATACCGCATCACAATACTGTGAATTTCCTGGGAATGTCCCTGGACACAAAACTTAGATGGAGTGCACATATCAAAAAGAAAAATTAGAAATAAAATTCATAAACATGTATGTATTAGCTATTAGGTAGAAACTCTGCCCTATCCACATATAACAATGTAGTTTTAACAAGTAGGTGTTCAGACCACTTTGAATTTATAGGATAAAAGTTTGGGGCTGCTCAAGTCCCAGTACTGTCGTACAAATCCAGCGATTCCAAAACAAAACCAGTGCGCCTCAGAAAAAAAATGTTTAGATTATGAGTGGTACAGAGCTGTAATCGTTACCTCAGTGTTTACTTTTATGATAGAGCCATCTTTTGCATCATTAGTAAATCAAACTCAACATACAGGGTTTGTCCGGAAAGTAATAAGACTGATTTTCTTCCGCCGCGACTGTACTTCGGAGCGTGCGCGCACCGACTGGATACGGTACAAGGCATTCCTAACTTAGAAACGAGAGGCTGGTCACTTCTTCCGAGCACCTGAAGAGTCAGGACAAACATTTTCGCGCGACGTGTTTCTGTGAGTAGGGCAAGCCGAAAATGCAGCGTTCGTTAAAGAAGAGGTACGCGATTAAATTTTGTGTGTAACTCGGTAAATCTGCGACAGAGACGCTTGATATGATCTAACAGGCTTACCCAGATGTTACTTTAGCAAGAAATGGTGTGCTTCGCTGGCCCTAGGCCTTTTTGGAGGCAGGGAAGGTGCCTATTTTGGCTCTTTCAACTTACAGGAATCAAAGCCGGGGAAATACCTTAAGGTGTAAAATGTCAACCAGACGATCGGAATTCAAGCAATTTTACAAATACAGTACATATACTATATATTACTCATACACTGACCGATATTTTCGGCATAAGGTTTGTTAGAGAAACGAAAATCATTATTCCTTAAAATACTTTATTTACAGTCACCACTCACATCGAGTAAGTCCAGCAGGGTGATTGTAAATCCTGATGTTAGTTATTTTTATTTTAGACAAAAAGATACACTGTTATAAGTAAACTAGGCTTCGTTGTTTACATTGAGATGACGCAAATATTGGGCGATATATCATCCGGATATCATTGATATCATCGCCCTTAGCACCCGCGGCGTAAGTTCTATTTTCTCCAGACAGGACAAGGAAGCAAAGCAAATGGGTCTGGCAGTGAACGAGGGCAAGACGAAATATCTCCTGTCATCAAACAAACAGTCATCGCACTCGCGACTTGGCTAGAAATCCAACGCAGAATAACTCTTACCAACAGGTGCTACTTCGGACAGAGTAGGCAATTGAGTAGTAAAGCCCTCTCTTGACGAACAAAAACCAAACTCTATAAGTCACCCATAATTCCTGTCCTGCTATACGGTGCAGAGACATGGAAGATGACAACATCTGATGAGTCGACATTGCGAGTTTTCGAGAGAAAAGTTCTGAGAAAGATTTATGGTCCTTTGCGAGTTGGCCACGGCGAATATCGCATTCGATGGAACGATGAGCTGTATGAGATATACGACGACATCGACACAGTTCAGCGAATTAAAAGACAGCGGCTACGCTGGGTAGGTCATGTTGACCAAATGGACGAAAACACTCCAGCTCTAAAAGAATTCGACGCAGTACCCGCCGGGGGAAGCAGAGGGAGAGGAAGACCTCCACTCCGTTGGACGGACCAGGTGGAGAAGGACCTGGATTCGCTTGGAATATTCAATTGGAATTGGAATATAATCGTGTAAGCGGTGTCTACACCAGTAAAGAAAAAGAAGATATCAATAGGAAGTTCGAAAGTTTTTATATTAGGAAGTATTGATCCGATTCTCTCTGAATTTGAATTGTACAGAAAAAGCTCTCTTAAGCGGACATTGACGGTCGCAGCGATTTTGTCCGCCTAAGGGAGATGTTAATAGAGCGTTTTAAGGAAAATTACAAATATGTAGAATGTACCCTCCACTAAAGAAATGAATATGATAATTAATTTCAAAACTTTTTGCAATACACTTTTTTTATTAAAGTAAACTATTCATATATAAGAAATTCAGATTTTTAAATCATAAACTTAAATGAAATGAGTACATATACACAATTTAAAAATTAGTTTTGTTGCTGGAAAAATTGACGGATTGTTGATTGCTTTAAGTTGGTTTGCTTCTATTTTTTTCATTTTCCACAAGAGGAATCTTAAAAGATGTTAGTTGTTGATATGCAACAACATCACTTTGAGCAAACGTTTTCAAGTGAGAAATTGGTTTGAATGCTTCATTATAACTATGAATTAGATCCGAGTCTCCCACAGCTACCTACTCATCAGTCATAATTTCTGTTGTGATCCACGTCTTTTTGTTCGATTTCCAATCGACTGGTCAATCGGCAATTTGTGTGTGTTTAAAAGCTCTCGGGCCGCTTTTCTAATGACTAATAGCTTCTTTTTTTGTCCATTAAATAATGGTTGTATGCGTAAACTGAATAAAGCAAGACAAATGGTGAAGTTGAAGAGAGAGTTGTCCGCTCATGGGAGATGTTTCGTAATAAAAAAGTGTCCGCGTCCGTCTAAGGGAGCGTCCGCTTAAGGGAGCATGATTTCTTCCTGAAACAGTTTGTCCGTTTAAGAGAGCTGTCCGGCGATAAGAGCTATCTGCAAGGAGAGCTTTCACTGTACATCCCATACATTGACCGATATTTTCGTTAAAAAGTCTACAATAGCTACTGGAGTCCATATTTTCGGTACCTATTTGGGACTTGAACAGTTTTTGTTAGATTTTGATAATTTTTTGGTCATAGGGTGGCATACTGTAAAAGAATTATTAATGCAATCTTTATCCCGTTATATTAATTATTTCTTGATTTGCACACTGAAAAGCAAAAGAATCAAATGGAATATAAGGAATTATATGGGAAGTAGGCGTCGTTGTAGTCCGATTTCGCCCATTTTAGCACTGTGACATGGGAATATGAGAAGAATGTCGCGTATTAAATTTATTCGAAATCCGTTTGGCCTGGTCCCGATGGTGCCCCTCCCATTGTATAATGTTTATCTCGGCTCTCATAAAGTCTGCTCATACCATTTCGGATATTTACTTATTGATTTTTCGCGCTTTAGTAGTTTTAAACATACCGTTATATGGGCAGTAAGCGTGGCTATCATCCGATTTCATCTATTTTCAGACTATAGGTAGTTTTTGTAGCTTTATTGGTTTAAGAGATGTGTGCTTTGACTTATTAGAGGGCGGGGCCACACCTACAGTTCTATATCTTAATTTAGTGCTTAGTTAGGGCATCTCATAGCTTTAATTTTTCTTTTGTACTAAGGAACCCGCATATCAAGTTTCATAACTCAACTTACGGGCGGACAGACAGACAGTTACCCAGGTTTCAACTTTTCCCGTCATCCTGATCATTTACCTCGCTTAGTTTAAGATGATACGTATATGTGAATAAAGCGAGTATACTCTGTATCAACGTATGCCAAGAGTATACAAATAGTCAAAATTAATTTTGTTATAATTACTCCAGAGCTCTCCACAGCCCTAACAAAAGCGATATAATTATTTCCTACATATTTCGACTCTCCATCTGATTTTAAACTGTCTGTGTCGGCCAAACTGTGTGATATTTTAATGAAATAATGAAGTGGTAACTGTATATACACGAAATTGGTCTAAACCTTGTTTAATTCCTAGAATTCCGGCATTTCAACCACAGAACAAGGAAGATATAGAAATTCTCCCTTAAGGATTCATGGAAACTTGCCGGCAAGACTTAGATATGACTTGTCTATAAACACGTAGTGGAGAAAGAATTAGACCCCCATGGTGGTGTGCCGAACTTAAAAATTACAGAAGGATTGCAGGAAACAGTTTTTATCTCAATGGGAGGAAGATTTTGATAGATGTTATAACCTTCGAAGGTCATTCAAAAAAGAGGTTAAGAAATCAAAAAGAAAGTCTCCGAAAACTTTTTGTAATGAGGTCGGGAATATGGCGCAAGGGCTTAACTTAGAAAAGTAATGGCGCAATCAGTCCATATCATTGGATACCTTTAGAAGCCAGATTACAGCTGGAGGATATCCAGTGAAGAATTTTTAGGCTTACTAATGGATATCCACTTCTCAGGTAGCTCTGAAAACTATACGGTTGAGCATACTCAAGACCATGTAGTCCATTCAGATTTCATTTCCGCAGTCAGAAAGCAATGTATATTGGAAGTTTCAAACTTTTCAAATTGCCATAGTCCCAAAACTACATAACAGTCTGGTTAGTAAAAATTCTCTAGGGGAGATTAAGCTATATTCCTTCGTTATGGAGGAAATAAAAATAATATATATATATATCCACAGAAACAGCAATAAGTTCAGTGGTAGCAGAGATTGAAAAATTTCTGGAGTTTAAAGATTACACCCTATTTACCTTACACTTAGAAGTTACTTATATCCAGCCTGCGGTCATTCTATGCGCCCTTTAAGACTTCCATCTCTGAACCTCTCTGAAATTTTATTAAACACATGCTCATGAGTAGATCAATAAACACAAACGAATTGGTTCGTTGGAATTATATTATTTTCGTGGAGGAAAGGTGTCATCTTTGATAGTTAAACTTTTTCAAATATTTTAGAAATACAGGGTAAGAGACTTATTGGTCCGTAGGAAGACGGCACTTTTATAGCAATATTTGATAACTCAATCATCATTTCCGGAGTAATATTATCGTGTCCAGATGCCTTTTTCGTATTTAGCTCTTTTATGATTCTAGTAACTTCCGGAGTAGAAGTCTTAATAGACACAAGCGACTCGTTAGCGGATTGGGCAAGGATGTCAACTTAAAGTTGTTTTTTGGGCAATTGGATTGAAATACCTTTTCTAGGTGATTTGCAAAGCAATTTGCCTTATCCTCGTCACTACGCGCCCAATAACCATTAAACTGTCTTTGAGGCATGTTGGAATCTACTAGTGGCTTGAAAGACTTTTGGGCTTTCCAAAGGGAGTTTTGCCTGTTAGAATTTGGACACAGTTTCTTTATATAATTTTCTGTGTTATGTTCTTCCACGCGTTTAAGCGCTTTTTATAACTTCAACAGGGTACATTAAGTTTGCCACAAAGTTTGTAACACTCAGAAAGAAGCGTCGGAGACCCTATATATAAATGATCAGTATGTTAAGCTGATTTAGCCAGGTCCGTTTGTCTGTCTGTCCGTCTGTATATATACGAACTAGTCCCTCAGTATGTAAGATACCATTTTGAAATTTTACAAACGTCATTTTCTCTTCAAGAAGCTGCTCATTTGTCGAAACTGTCAATATCGGACAACTATAACATATAGTTTCCATTCAAACCAAACGATCGGAATCAAGTTCTTGTATGGAAAACTTTCACATTTGACAATGTATCTTCACAAAAGTTGGCACAGGTTTTTTTCTAAGATAATGATGTAATATACAAAGAAATTGTTTTGATCGGCTAACTATGGCATATAGCTTCCACACAAACTGAACGATCGGAATCTAGTGCTGGTATCGAAAACTTTTGCATATGACAAGATAAATTCACATATTTGGTATAGATTATTTTCTAAGGCAGCAGTGTAATCTCCGAAGAAATTGTTCAGATCAGTTAACTATAGCATATAACTGCCATACAAACTGAATGATCGGAATTAAATGCTTGCATACGAAACTTCCTTATTTGACGATATATCTTCACGAAATTTGGTATAATTTATTGTTCATAGAAATAATCTTATATCGGAAGAAATTGTTCAGATCGGCTCACTATAGCATATAGCTGCCATACAAACCGAACGATCGGAATCAAGGGCTTGTATGAAAAACTTTCGCATTTGACGTGGTGTCTTCACGAAATTTCATATGGATTACAGCTTAAGGTAATAATATAATTTTCGAAAAAATTGTTCAGATCGGATTACTATAGCATATAGCTTCCATACAAACTAAACACATAGTTACTAAAAGAAGTGCACCTGTGAAGGGTATATTAGCTTCGGAGCAGCCGAAGTGAACGTTTTTTCTTGTTTTAACTTACGTTTTCAGTTAAAGCAGTGTTGAAAGGGAGCGAGTTAACTGCCATTCACGTCTAGTCGTCTTTTCTCATTTACAAGTTTTTCAATTTCATTATTAGTGATTGAATATTTGGATGCCCAACTTCGTGGGATGTATGGACTTGAGTTTAAATTTTGAATAGTTCACTTACACTCTCGTTAAGTACTACATATATGTAAGTGAAAATATGGTTAATTTCGATCAAAAGGATTAATTCATTTTAATCATAAAGTTGACAATTAATAATAAGTTGATAAAATTGTATATGCGAATAAACATATGTGTGAAGCGGTGTAACAACCGAATCAGCTGTCCAAACGATGTTATCGTACTGCAAACGCGCGGGATGGGTGTCGCAAAATGAAAAAATAATAAAATTAAAGTTGATGTGCAAACTGTATGTGACGAATTGAAGTAGGTTATTTCGGGGCGACTGAAGTTCATTTCGACATCCCGGCCCCCCTAAGCGAGTACTAGCCTTAGCGTAGCTACAACGCTGCTCAGGCCGGTGGTGCGGTGAGGTTGTGGCCTTATCTGTTTGCGCGTCGATGTCGCATTGAGTGGTCGCCAGGTATGAGCTACTGTATGTCGTGGTAGTGCCTCACGGATTAGATGCGATCGTCGGGTGGTCTTACGGCGGCGGAGGACAGTTGGCGAGACAGGATGTTCGCAGTTCCGGCGCAGCAAAGTATGATGCGGTCTTTCACACAACTGCGTGGCGTGTGACTGGGCCAAGCAGTTTAGACAGTGCCCATGTGCCTGTGCCTGACGTTGTACGGGTAACATTCCCTTGAAAATGGAGCAGTGCTGCAGCCTATGTGAACGGCAACAGAGCGGACATCTGGTGCGTTGCGGTTCCGGATGCGCCGGCGTCGGTGATGGGCGTGTTGAACTTCGTGCAACGGTTGGCGCCGTTGCTGCGTGATGGTTCGGGGCGCTGCTATTGAAACAGTTCTAGAGCGCGGCACAGTACTGGCGGAAAGGAGAGTTGGCGTTGGTTACAGGCGTATCGGCGTCCATATCAATCTGTATGAAGAAAAAAAATCGTAATGTTTATAATTTGATTGCTTGTAAGTGCGCATGAACAGGGTGCCACTTTAGGTGGCATGATGAAATGATCGACTGTCTGTGGGGTTGCAAGATATACGTTTGCGTTTGTATTGCGCCTTTGATACTTATTATAATTCTCTTTGAGATTTTTCCTTAATGATATCGGTTGTTATTAATTTAATTTATTTTTCTCGGCTTATCGCATCGGTTTAAGAAAGGTTATTATTTACGTTTTCGTTATTAGCGGCAGTTCGCAAGAAACATAATTTAACAAGCGGCCGGGTTAGCGTTGCATTTTGCGTATGGAGATCAACCATCCGGTGAAGTTTCTCTATGCAGCCAAGCCGCCATTCTGCGGGGGGAGACAATCGTCGTGAACTAGGACACAATCTCCAAGCTTTGGTGCCTGTTCTGGGATTTTCCATTTATACCTTTTGTGAAGGTCCTTTAAATACTCTTCTTTCTATCGACGGCTAAAATTATGATGAAGAATTTTAATTCGTTCCCATCTGTTTAGAAAGGACGGCGACGCCATGCCTGGCTCGGATGTGGCCAGAATGGGCGCTCCTTTAAGAAAATGCCCTGGCGTGAGGGCAGCAAAGCCTGAGGGGTCTTGCGAGAGGACAGCGAGAGGCCGTAAGTTGAGAACGGCTTCGATTCTGATTAACAATGTCGTGAATTCTTCATAGTTGAATTTGTGGTTGCCAGCGAGCTTCTTGATATGAGATTTAAAGCTTTTTACAGTTGATTCCCATAAACCAACCATATGAGGAGCGCTTGGGGGGATGAACTGCCAGTTGGTACCTTGAGGGGCGTATTTTTGAATAATGTCAAGTGAGACTTGTTTTATGAACTCCACAAACTGTTTTCCTGTAGCTCTTTGAGTTCCAATAAATGTTTTGTTTCAGGGTACATTAAGTTTGCCACAAAGTTTGTAACACTCAGAAAGAAGCGTCGGAGACCCTATATATAAATGATCAGTATGTTAAGCTGATTTAGCCAGGTCCGTTTGTCTGTCTGTCCGTCTGTATATATACGAACTAGTCCCTCAGTATGTAAGATACCATTTTGAAATTTTGCAAACGTCATTTTCTCTTCAAGAAGCTGCTCATTTGTCGAAACTATCAATATCGGACAACTATAACATATAGTTTGCATTCAAACCAAACGATCGGAATCAAGTTCTTGTATGGAAAACTTTCACATTTGACAATGTATCTTCACAAAAGTTGGCACAGGTTTTTTTCTAAGATAATGATGTAATATACAAACTGTTTTCCTGTAGCTCTTTGAGTTCCAATAAATGTTTTGCCATTATCGCTCATGATTTTTGTTGGATAACCACGTCGTCTAACGAAGCGAGCAAATGCCGCGAGAAAAGCCTCCCTGGTCAGATTAGTACAGAGCTCAAGGTGTACTGCTTTTGTTGTGAAACAGACAAAAACAGCCACATAGCCTTTCATCTTAGCATGAACGCCTTTATCTGAAAAGGACCGGCCAAGTCGACACCTGTGGTGGTGAAAGGCGGAGCGAAGTTGCAGCGTTCAGGTGGAAGTGCTGCCATAATCTGCGTTCGCATTTTCTGCTTATGCATAGTGCAGATCTTGCACTTGTAAATGCATTTCTTGATTTGTGTGTAGCATTAATATGAGGATGTAATGCAGGAAAAATGTGACAAATGGAGACTTCTCAGGTATTATTATGGTGTAGCGCTCGTCGTATGTTAGCCTTGAATTAGCAAGCCGACCATTGGCCCGAAGCAGACCTTTCGTGTCTAAAAACGGGTTTACAACTAATAGTGAGCTCTTTTTATCAATCAGCTTCGATTCTCTTAGTAATGATATGTCGGGGCTAAAGTAGCGCGTTTGAGTTGATCCGATAAGAGCGACCTTTGCCTTTTATAAGGCTTGGTCGTCAATGTATCGCATTGGGGGTCAGTTGCTCCTTTAAGTTTATGTTTAAGTCCCTCTATGAACTGGAGAATATAGGCGACTACTCTGAGGGCTCGTAGAAACGATGAAAAACGTTCAAGGAGGTTATCATCCAATATTGTATGATAGGTGTCGATTTTTCGACTTTCTGGGGCAATTATCTTGCGCATTGGCGATTGTGGCCAAGAATCGATGGATTCTGTTAACCATCGGGGGCCATTCCACCATAGCGTGGTGCTGGCAAGGTGCACCCTCTTGTACCTAGATCTGCAGTATTGTCAGCACTGGCGACACGTACTATGTGGCGGATCCCACTAGGTCAAGTATTTGCGAGGTTCGGTTAGAAATATATGTTTTCCACGCATGTGGGGGTTTTTCCAATCAGGCTAGTACTATTTCGGAATCAGGCCAGAGATCAAGTTTGCATTTCGACATGTCTAAGTCGGTCTGCACCATGGAAACTAGTTTTGCTAATAGCAGCGCGCCACAGAGTTCAAGGCGTGGTACACTTAACGTTTTTAGAAGCGCAACTTTTGCTTTTGCCACTAATAAGTGGCTTGTGGTTGCGGTATCACTTTGTGTGCGCACATATATAGTTGCACAATATGCCTTTTCAGAGGCGTCATAGAAGCCGTGTAGTTTCACTTTGTATTCGAGGAAATAGTTTATCCACCGTGGAAATTGTATCTGCGAAATGTCGTTCAGATTATTAGCGAGCTGGGACCATTTGTCTAAGCGAAGAGGTTTCACTTACTCGTCCCATTCAGTTCCGTCTAGCCATAATTCTTGGATCAGAATTTTCGCTTGTATCATAATTGGCGACAGGGATCCTACGGGGTCGAAAAGTTTTGCCACCGAGGATAAAATCTGTCTCTTCGTTATGGCGGATACTGCGGATATGGACTCAGTCGTGTATTAAAACTGTTTTAATATCGCATTCCACTGGATGCCTAGCGTTTTTGTTGTACTTTCCTTTTCAAATATAAGGAAATTAGTATCCAACAAATGGTCTTTTGGAATAATTTTTAAGATGTTTGGGTGATTGGCTGTAATATTATTTAAAGAAAACTCTGCGTTATTGAGGGCATTTATTACCTGAGATGAGGACCCGTATGCTAGTGAAAGACTGTGGCTTTCAGACAGGATATCATCTACATACGTTTGTGTTTTTAACACTTGTGTTGCCAGAGAAAATTCTGACTTTGTGTCTTCTGCCAGTTCGTGGAGGGTACGAATGGCTAACAATGGAGCACAGCTTACGCCAAAGATTACTGTTTTTAATTTGAAGTCGCGTAGTGGACTATTTGCAGATTTTCGGAAAATAATTCGCTGAAAATGTTGATCATCTTTACGTTCAACTATTTGTCGATACATTTTTTCGACATCCTTATTGAATACGTATTTGTATATACGCCAGTTGGATATGAGGAGCATTAAGTCTGGTTGGAGTGTGGGTCCCGTAAATAGAATATCATTTATAATAGAAATAGAATATCATTTATGGAATTCCCTGAGCTAGTAGATCTTGAGGCATTAAAGACAACTGTAACTCTTTTTGTTTTTGATGTGAAACATCTATAGGCGCGGGTAAACATGATAGTCGCCGTGGCGATATAGGCCGTGGTTACGATCACCACGCTATATTATTATTATTATGGAATATATGGGCGATACGCAGTCTAAACGTAGTAGTTTATATGTAGTAGCGTGTGAAAGTGTAAACACAATGGCTACGACAGACTGCAAACTACATCTGTCAAATATTAAAATACACACGTTCTTATGGGCAGTGTTATTTTGACAGCTGCACGACTACACGACTGCAGGCCGACAGTTGTCGTTCTCGCTAACTTCAATATCCTCCCATTTTTGCCAACGACAGTACGACGACAGTAGAGTTGACAGTAGAATGGAAGATAGAAAGAGGAGGTAGAGTGGTGATGCCACTAATATGTAAAATGTAAAATTATTCATAGCTCTAACAAACTTGATGTTATTTTACAAATAAAAGTATAAAATAGCTATATTATAGCTTTATTATATCATTTGTAATAACAAGTGATAATTTAAAGCAAAAATATTTACCTATTTACTTATTTTTTGCATAAAAAATTTCACTTTGAACAAAATATTAAAATTTCATTGAAGTGAAAGGTATTAGTATGGCCACAACGAAATTGTGTACATGCAAAATGGACAACTGCCTTGTTTTGTGTATATGCCGGCCATTGTGTTGTTGTTGCTTCTCAAAATGTACATGTAGTAAGATGAACAACGACGTTTTCAGTTCACTGTCGTGCCGCTGCAGTCTGTCGTAGCCATTGTGTTTACACTTTGAGACGTGGCCACGCGATGCCATGCGCAAGCGACTGTGCGCATTCCCTCTCCCCGCACTGAGCACTCAGCTCTCGCATACATATAGTGTATATAGTGTTGTTTACTCAGAAAAACTAAAAACATAGAGAAGGTGCAGGTTCGACAGCGAACATTTGTTAGAATTGTAGTAGGGAATTCACCTCACAACCACAGAATTCATGCTGTGAAATGTTAACATTTTTAACAGGTCTCCACATACTCAAACAGAGAATATGAAGAGAAATAAATATATGTATGTATTTTCGGCATATGATGACGTGGCATGTATGCCCAAGACGAGAATATTGAAGAAAAATAAGTTCTATGATATTCCATTTTTAACAGCGAAAAACGTGTACATATACAGCTGTCTCACATACTCAAGAATAGGTATGTATATTTTTGTACGAGCTTGCCTACATATCGCCTCTGATTTTTGCGAGCCACGGGAAAATTTTAGAATTGACATATATTATAAATCGACAACAGCTACATATGTTGCCACTTTTCTCACTGCTTTCTTAGAACAAACACCAGAAAGATGTTCAATTTATAATTTTTAGCTTTTGCCAGTGTCGCGAAAAGACGCTTGATGGCGAAGGCATGCTCGGGAAGATGTTACGGCGCACAGTGGGGCAGAATGACCTAAAAGTTGGCATCAACTAAACGGCTTAAGCTAGGAAGTTGAAAATTGGTACCCTGATTCCTCTTACTAAAGTAAGTATGTGTACCAAATTTTAGAATATTGCGCTTACAACCGAGGTTTGTAGACTGAATCAGATTTACCTGAACCGTTCATATAGTGATTGGTGGCGATTGCTTTATATTGCTACTTTCATCACTAGACCCATTTTCGTTTTGTTGACCGTCATCATCGTAAATATCATCATATTCTTCATCGTTATTAGGAATAAGTGGACATATCAATAATTCCAATACTTCAGTTGGTAACTTTTGGTTATTAGTTCTTTTGAATTTTCTCTTTGAACTTATTACCGGATCAGACCTTAGCATAAATGAATTGAATATGTCAATATTAGTTTCCACACGGCCGCATTTTCTTGAATGGTAGTAAAGCGTGAGAAATTATTTCAGGGCCATATATTACAAACTTATGCATTGTTGGAGGCATACGATACCAAGGGTATTTATCCACAAAGTACCTAGCAGTGTCTTGGCAATACTTCGTGAACTTTTTAACATTTATTTCATGTTCGCTGGCTACAGTTATTAATATATTGTGCAATCTTTTAATCAAAGTTAAATCCAATTTTGTAATTTCGGCCGAAACCTCTGCCTCCCTAAAGAATAGTCACGCTGTGTTGCCATCATTAGAATTTCCAAAGCTTAAGTTATCTGTATGTATTTCTCGTTTCACCATTTTGTCAATATTGTTAAAATCTTTTGATGTTGCACTACAAATGTAGCACTTTTCAGTGGATGTCGTCTGGGTTATCGCATTACAAACTTTCCCATCCACCATAGTAAAAAGTAAAGCGTACTCAACTTCAATCGATTTTCCATCACATATCGTTTTAGATTTTTTAAGATTTCCAATCTCTTCAGTAACTCTGTTTTTCTCCGCTATTGAAACTTCAGAGGATTCCTTAATAAATTAAATTTTCAAAGGCCTGCAATAACGCGTCGAAGATGGAGCAGGATTTTGCCAAACAACTTTTTCGCCCAACACAATACGAATAGGCACAATACTTGTTATGAAAACAGCAGAATCAGAAGCTTCAATACCATGAAATACTTGCTTATATGAGCTATGGCCTGAGCTACCATCGAATCCCCACTTTGTGTACATACGCAATTTGTGTAAATCCTTTGCGGAAATGGAATCTATTACAGTCCTCTGTGCAATAATCAGACGACATATTGTGTGGTCCAGTAAGGATTGTAAAGTTGCACAGACAAGCGTATTAGTTGCCTTGATGTGTTCTTTGGTAGGATAACATTTCTTTTTTTTTTCTTCCTGTATTACTTTATAGGAAGGAAATTTATCCCGAACAGCCAATCTTATTATATTGTACTGCAATCTTCACCTGACAAACAAATACTTTCGTAATGGCCTGATGAAGTTTTTGAACACATATTTGCGCTATCATAATTCTGAGATAAGCTTTTCATCAAAAGTTTCGATGCCTTCACCTTACCCAATTCCTTTAATTTCATTTGAGTAGCATAACTCAGGACATCAACTGGCGTAGATTCCCTCAAATCTTTTGTTTTCATTCGTTTGGTACGCTCTGAGTTTTCTTCAAAAGATTTCTGAGGCCGACCACCTTTTTGACTTGAATTTTTCATAAAACAAATTGAGCAATCCAGCCATGTTTTATTAATTTCATTAAAAACGTCTATTTTTCGGTACGATTTGTTCCAACGAAGTTTAAATTCAGACTTTAGGTGGTTAAATGTTTTATTCAATTATTCTTTAGTCACTTGCTGAAATTTTGTTTGTTTTTCCAATTCATTTTTTAAAAAAATAAACTTTTCATCAGAGGTGATTTTTTCACAACAAAATATTATTTGAATGAGCTCCCTATGATTGACAAAAATTGTTTTTGAACTAACACCTGAAATGAAAAGTTAAATCAATCACTAAAAGATTATAAAATTAAGATAGTATGGCAACACTGGATTCTATTTGACGATTTACAACTAAAATAATAAAGATCAATGCAGTTCACATTTGTACTTGTAGTTGACGTTTGACAAACAAATAATCAAAACAAAGTAAAAAAAGCTTCGAACTAAACTACAAAAAAGGTAGTACATAGGCACATACATAAATGCGAGCAAATGCCAAAAGGCAAAAAACCGCACAATTTTTTTTCCCAATTAAGTACATAGATATACATATTACAGGATAATTAAAAAATTTCCGGCCGATCATGCCGGGCTCACTAACTTTTCCAATTTTTAAAACTTAAACTTTAGGAAAATAAACTTATTAAGGTAGGTTTCCGAAAAAAACGACCAAAATGTGAAAATCACAATTACGCACAAAGTGAATATAAATGAATCTTTATAAATACCCGATGTTGATGGTTCCATAATTAAAGTTGCTAAATTATAGTCAGCGACTGGAAAATATATATTCAAACTGTGAATAGAAAATGCACAAAAATCAAACTGCACTTATTGCGAAAATAAGCTCTGTGTTTGTAAGGCTCTGAAAAGAGAGGTGGTGAAAATGACATTGAAAAACCGTTGATTTATTGTTGCTAGTATATTCATAAATCCAAAGCAATAAACGAAAATTGCTACCGACTATTTTGAAAAAATTAGTTTTTGCCAACTTTTCTGGTCTGCTGCCCCATTGTGCGGCGTCTGTTTTTATGAATGAAGCGAGGTCGCTTGTGGAATATGCGGCTGCGTTTATGAATTAAATCGTTTTTGTTGTAAAATTTACTACATTTGGGCTTCGCCAATTCGGCTGACTTGTGATGCTTCTGCTGTTTAGACAATTGTTGCTTTTGTAGAACAATGTTTGTAATTTTTGAAGGTGACATATCTACGTGTGTACGCATATCTGTATATTAGTTTGTGTATGCATTATTTGTGTGAATAAACTGCAAGAAAAGCGAATAAAATCCTGAATACCTAATCTAGAGTGATGGCAAATAAAGGCTGCGTGCGTTCCAACCGGCGTTTATTACTCGCAAAGGCAATGAGATCGGTTATGTTATATGCGGCTCCAATATGGATCCAGGCGCTAGGCATCAGCATAAGTGCTTTCCGAACAATTTCAAGTGATGCTGCTGAAGTAATAGCCAGTATGATGCCCATTGACATCCGGGGTGACGAATACGAAAGAGTTTACAAATTACCAGAGCCATGTATAGGAGCCAAAGGGAAGAGAGAATGAAAAGCTTAACGATATGGCAGCAGCGGTGGCAAACCTCACTCAAAGGACAGTGGACCTACAGACTGATACCGGACATCCATTCTTGGATCGATAGACGACATGGGGACCTGGATTTCCACCTAACCCAAATACTAAGTGGGCATGGGTGCTTTAGAAGCTACCTGTACAGATTTCAGCACGACATTAGTCCCAATTGTCCGACGTTTTCAGAGTGCTTTGAAGACCCTGAGGATGTATTCTTTTATTGCCCTCGCTTTTTAAGTGCAAGGGAAAAACTTAAAACTACACTCGGTGGTAGTCTTACGCTGGAAAATTTTACGACACTTATGTGTAAGTCCACTGAGAACTGGAAAGCTGTCAGCGAAGCGGCAGCCTCAGTCATGACAAAACTTAGATATATAGAACAGAATAGGCGTCCGGATGATATGAAAAAAGCTCTTGCAGACATAAAGCATCAACGCGAAACAGCTACGTCAGCAGCGGAAAAGTACGGATTGAAAAGAACAACTTTGATCATGCAATTGAAGAAACTAGATCCTTTGAGGAACGATTCAGATTCTAGAAATGAGAGTAGCTGTGATGAAAATTTAATTTATCACTCTAAATACACAAGCCATCAAACGCTAACGAGAGTTCAAGAGGAGCAATTAGTCGAATATGCTAAGAAGTGTGCGTTTTTTGCATATGGATTGTCGTATGATATATTCAAAAGATTTGTTTACGAATTTGTTGCCGTTAATAACATACCATGTCCATCTACTTGGGAAACTAATAAGGCAGCTGGAGAAACTTGGCTTTACGGCTTTTTGAAGCGAAATCCATCCGTCACACTACGAAAGCCTGAAAAAACAAGCTTGGCTAGGCTCAGGGGTTTTACAAAAGCAGCGGTGGAGGAATTTTTCCAAAACTTGAGTCAGATATATGCACAGTATTCTTTTGAGCCTAAAGACATATACAATTTAGATGAAACGGGCGTAACCACCATCATGCACACTCCTAAGGCAAAAAACCTATAAATCTTTGTTTTATTTGCACTGATTTATTTTCTTTTTTCATTATAGGTCCTTGCTGCGAAAGGACAACGTTCGGTTGCACAGGTTGTATCTGTAGAGCGCGGAAGTGTGGTGACCATGGTTGGCATAATGAATGCATGTGGAAACCATCTGCCGCCAGTGTATGTTTTTCCAAGAATACGTGCAAACGTTAGGTTTTCACATGGATGTTTCCCAGGATCTCTAATTTTGAACTCCAAATCTGGGTGGATGGTTGCCGAACTTTTCACAGACGTACTGAAGCATATAAAAAAGAACAGCAACTGCTGTAAAGAGCAACCAATTTTAATTTTACTGGATAATCACGCTTCACTTTGTAGTCTTGAAAGCATAATATATTGCCGTGATAACGGCATAACTTTTTATCATTTCCACCGCATACCTCTCACCGTCTTCAACCACTAGACGTTTCAGTATTCGGGCCTTTCGAAAAATTTTGCAAAAAGTCCTTCAGTGATTTTATGATTAGTCATCATGGAAAGTATATAAGCATTTACGATGTAGAAAAATTGACTCATCATCCATTTGAAATGGCTTTTACTACGAGTAATATATTAAGTGGCTTCAGAGCTACGCGTATTTATCCTTTGAATTCACAGCATTCATGGATAGTGATTTCTTAGTGGAATTGGAGCAAGAGCCATATAATTTAGCAATTATCTATCCACCAAACATACTAGTGATCACTCCTATAAGTTCTCAATCGCTTGCACGGGCTTCTGAAGTAACTCCAACACAAACTTTAACACCAGAACATTTGAGGCCTATTGCGCGCTTGGCGCCAAACAAAACACAGAAAAGTGGATCTTCGCGAATCCTCACTAGTTCACCAGAAAAAAATCGATTTTTGGATTTCAAACTAAGAGAATCACTCAGTTTTCCAAACGTTCTCTAAAATTTTCAACAGAAAGCAAGAAAAATCAAAAAAACAAAAATCAAAACAAAATAAGCGTTCATTAAATGAAAACCTTACATCATCTGATGAAAGTATTATCAGTCTGAAATCAGACAGCACAGAGAAATGTGTCAACAAAGATAATTGTTTGCTAAAATTTTCGTTATTGGATGATGAGAATTTAAAGGTTGGAGAATACGTTTTGGTAAACTTTGGGGAAAATGGTATGAAACCTTTTTATTACATTGGTGAAATTGTAGAGGTATTTTGCGATGCTACCTTCAACATAAACTATTTGCGTAGACTATCTCCAGACAACCGGGTTTTTGTAAAACCAGTTGTGGAAGACATATCTATAACTCTTAGAAGCGAAATTGAGTTCAAACTTCCGACTCCTAATAACCCAGCTTCAACTTCTCGCTGCCGCGCTAAATATTTGTTTGATGTTAACTTTGGAAGCTTATACATTAAATAAATTGTCTGAAATATTGAATTTTATCTTCTTTTCCTAAAATAATTGTCGTTGATATGTATGTTTTTCCAAAAATAGTGGTATTATTTTATGAATACATTTACTGTTATTTTAATAAAACATTCAGAAACAAACTATAAAAGATGAGTTTTATTAAAATGAAAACCAAATTAAAGTAAAAAAAAAAGTTTCACGGAAAATATGCTTGTCAAATGTGCCCCCGAATAAGTCAAATGTGCCCCTTAGTGGGGGACATTTGACAAATTATGTATTATTTTTTAATTTCAAATAAAAAATAGTTTTGGGTGTTTTTCCAACTTTTTACTTTCATTACTAAGTATCCAAACCCTGGTGCTTTTAAAGCTGTAACTCATTTAAAATTATATTATATTTGGTAGAAAATAAAGGACTTTTAAATGAAAGTGTCAAATGTACCCCGTCTTCCCCCACAGCTGTCGTCCTTTCGGATAAATGAGACGTGAGCCCCAGTACGTGTGTTTTGCATTGTAATCTCCACCTGTTAAAAATCTGTGACCCAGCGTTCCAAAAAAGTCGAAGTGAACTTTATATAGGATAGCCGTAAGGTTTAAGTCACAATATGATATTGTTGTAGCTTGTGATTGTGCTTTTGGGATTTTATTAAATCTTAGAACATGTTTTGCATGGTAGACATAAATTGTGTGATACACTGTGCAAGATTTAAAATCATAGTTACAAATCCTCCATTTGGAGGATTTTGCGGCAGTTGCATTTGTACAGTGTTGCCTTTCACTGTACAGTATTATTCTTAAAAGTAATTGGACTTGCACTTTTATCTGAGGTTGCTATAATTTCATTACGGGGTGTTTATAACATTTGGTTACGATGTACTTGAATGCCCTGTGACAACTTTGATTTCAAATCTATATATATAGGACAACCCCTGTAGTTAGCAGTGTGATTTCCTCCACAATTGCTGCATTTTTATACTCTCGCAACAATGTTGCTAAGGAGAGTATTCTAGTTTTGTTCACATAACGGTTGTTTGTAAGTCCTAAAACTAAAAGAGTCAGATATAGGGTTATATATACCAAAGTGATCAGGGTGACGAGTAGAGTCGAAATCCGGATGTCTGTCTGTCCGTCTGTCCGTCCGTCCGTCCGTGCAAGCTGTAACTTGAGTAAAAATTGAGATATTATGATGAAACTTGGTACACGTATTCCTTGGCTCCATAAGAAGGTTAAGTTCGAAGATGGGCAAAATCGGCCCACTGCCACGCCCACAAAATGGCGGAAACCGAAAACCTATAAAGTGTCATAACTAAGCCATAAATAAAGATATTAAAGTGAAATTTGGCACAAAGGATCGCATTAGGGAGGGGCATAGGGGCATAGTTGTACGCAATTTTTTGGAAAAGTGGGCGTGGCCCCGCCCCCTACTAAGTTTTTTGTACATATCTCGGAAACTACTATAGCTATGTCAACCAAACTCTACAGAGTCGTTTTTTTCAGGCATTTCCATATACAGTTCAAAAATGGAAGAAATCGGATAGTAACCACGCCCACCTCCCATACAAAGGTTATGTTAAAAATCATTAAAAGTGCGTTAACCGACTAACAAAAAACGTCGGAAACACTAAATGTTACGGAAGAAATTGCAGAAGGAAGCTGCGCCCATTCTTTTTTTAAAAATTGAAAATGGGCGTGGCCTCGCCCACTTATGGACCAAAAACCATATCTCAGGAACTACTCAACCAATTTCAATGAAATTCGGTATATAATATTTTCTTAACACTCTGATGACATGTACGAAAGATGGGTGAAATCGGTGCTCAACCACGCCTTCTTCCAATATAACGCTATTTTGAATTCCATCTCATGCCTTTTCTGTATAATACGAGTATATACATTAGGAACCAATGATAACAGCGGAATAAAACTTTACAAAAATACGGTATTTGAAAAATATGTAAATGACGTATAATGAAATCTCGATTATCACTTTATCATGCGAGAGTATAAAATGTTCGGTGACACCCGAACTTAGCTCTTCCTTACTTGTTTATTTAAATCGTCTTTCCTTAGGGTGCATTTAAAACTGGGATGTAAATCACCACATGCCACACAAACACTGTGTGGAGTGTAATATGATTTGGTATGCCCATATTCTTGGCAGTTACTACATTTTTTTAAGTTGATTAAAATTGGGCAACAATTCAATTGTGAACCTTGGCTGTGGTACTTTGTTTCAATTAAATATATTTACAACAGTTTTAGTACCAAAACCGCGTTCTTCCAATGCTTCTTTGATTTCACTAGAGTCTACGGCGGACTCCACACCTTTAATTACAGCCTCTAGGCCCTTAGAGCTCTTCAGTTGATACGAATAATAGTTCTTGTTTATTTAACAAAAATTTATCAATTTCCATAAAACTTTTTTCAGTGTAGGACTGAATTTTAATTTCATTTATACTTCCTTTTTTTCAAAGGCACACAATTATTAGTACCTACAATTTCAGTTAATTTAGCAACAAGAGCATTACAGTTACGCTCGCGCAAATATATTGGAGGTGGTGTAGCATTAACTACTGTGGTGGTACCCTTCGCATCGTTGTCGGAACCATTGCTTAGAATGGCAAATCTGTTGCCATTTAACACTTCGGTTTTATTTTTATTTGGTGTGCCGCCTTGAAATTTTTCAGGATTGACCGCTGACTTTGAAGGACTTAATTTCCTTTTTATATTAACGTAGCCAGTTTGTACAGACGGCCCTTTTTCTTGGTACATTCTCACCATGCGTTAAGTTATTCTTCGCTGCCTGTGCGCTTACTGGTACCTGCTTAATTTTTGGTGTGGTCACGTTTGTTGCTGGACGTTGTTGACTGCTGTTCTCTGCTGCTTTTTTTTATAACCTCTGCTCATGGTGCTGATGAGTTGGTCGCTGCAATGATTCATCCTTCTCACCGTTACCTTGTTTGTTGCTGCTGAGTTCGCAAGCTTAAGTAGGCATTCAGAGAATGTCTGCGGCCTTATTGGTGGGGCTGCGCTGCGCTCATGTTTTTTGAGTCTAGCGCCCCCTGGTGGCGCCATCTATATGTCGACTGGTGCGTTAGAATCTTCTATTTTTATCGATTGTCCAGTGAGAATTTCATGACATTTCATTGATTGGAAGTAAAGTTATTGCGTTTTAAGAGTCAGTATGTTTGTATTATCGGTGCGAAAATGAGCTTCGAACAAAGAGCACACATTTAAACTTTTATCGAAACATTTCAATTGATGAAAAAAGTTTATGGCGATGATTGCCTTTCCCGTATCAGAGTGCACGAGTGGTATCAACGTTTCAAAGTGGTCGTGAGAACATCAACATGTGGGCCAATCAAAACCCGTGATCACCGGAAATTCCATCGAAACTGTATGTGTATTCATTAAAAATCAACCGAAATAAGCATTGAAATTCATGGAAATGGAATTGAACATCTCCAAAACATCGATTTATCGCATTTTGACCGAACATTTGGGCTTACGAAAGGTTTGTGCACGGTATGTTCCGCACAAATTGAACTGACGATCAAAAATTGCTGAGAATCCAACATTCGAAGGACATCATTAAACCGATTATTTGATCAAAAATCACATTTTAACCATTAACCACTCCCCGTATTCACCTGATATGACACCGTGCGATTTCTTCCTTTTCGAAAAAATGCGTTTTCTCATGAAAGGAAAGCGTTATGCAAACGTAGAGACCGTTCAAAAGGATTGCACTGGCATACTGGCGGCCATACTGGCCAACGAGCTAAAACACTCGTTCAAATTGCTTTTGGATCGTGCAAAAAGCTGTATTGAAGCAGAAGAAGACTATTTTGAATAAAATAAATTGATTTTGCCGCAAGAAACGATTTGTTCTGTTTTTTTTTTTTTAAGTGCTGTTTACTTTAGAAAGCACATTGTACTTGTTATTTTATTATGTTTATTGTATAAAAACAGTTTAATTTTTTGTGATTTTTTATGTTTTGATAATTGTAAAAATGAGCATCCTCCCCCGACTTCAACACACACACTACATTAGCACGCCACATCCACTCAAACTCACACAACTGACACGCAACCTTCACCACAGTCACCACATTACGCTTACAACTCACATTCTACACTACTGATGAGAGCACCACACACCGACACCTACACACATGTACACCAACCACAATCACACCATCCGATTCAGCACCAACGGGTATAAAGAAGGACCGATGAACGGATCCATTTTTTTTAGTTCGTTTGTGACATTATCAGCGATCGGTTCTACATTCTTTTTGCGCGTCCCGCTTCTCATCCGCCATCGTTACGATCGCCACCAAATTTTAATAAATACATTCAGTGTACAACTCGTTTGGATTTTAAATAACATTTTTTAATCAAAATCTATTTGTAGTACAAAAAAGCAAAAGGGTGAGTGCAAATGTTTCCAATAATTTAAAACTTAATGCACTTTTTTTTATACTCTCGCAACAATGTTGCTAAGGAGAGTATTATAGTTTTGTTCACATAACGGTTGTTTGTAAGTCCTAAAACTAAAAGAGTCAGATATAGGGTTATATATACCAAAGTGATCAGGGTGACGAGTAGAGTCGAAATCCGGATGTCTGTCTGTCCGTCCGTCCGTCCGTCCGTCTGTCCGTCCGTCCGTGCAAGCTGTAACTTGAGTAAAAATTGAGATATCATGATGAAACTTGGTACACGTATTCCTTGGCTCCATAAGAAGGTTAAGTTCGAAGATGGGAAAAATCGGCCCACTGCCACGCCCACAAAATGGCGGAAACCGAAAACCTATAAAGTGTCATAACTAAGCCATAAATAAAGATATTAAAGTGAAATTTGGCATAAAGGATCGCATTAGGGAGGGGCATAGTTGTACGCAATTTTTTGGAAAAGTGGGCGTGGCCCCGCCCCCTACTAAGTTTTTTGTACATATCTCGGAAACTACTATAGCTATGTCAACCAAACTCTACAGAGTCGTTTTTTTCAGGCATTTCCATATACAGTTCAAAAATGGAAGAAATCGGATAGTAACCACGCCCACCTCCCATACAAAGGTTATGTTAAAAATCATTAAAAGTGCGTTAACCGACTAACAAAAAACGTCGGAAACACTAAATGTTACGGAAGAAATTGCAGAAGGAAGCTGCGCCCATTCTTTTTTTAAAAATTGAAAATGGGCGTGGCCTCGCCCACTTATGGACCAAAAACCATATCTCAGGAACTACTCAACCGATTTCAATGAAATTCGGTATGTAATAGTTTCTTAACACCCTGATGACACGTACGAAATATGGGTGAAATCGGTTCACAACCACGCCTTTTTTCAATATAACGCTATTTCGAATTCCATCTGATGCCTTCTCTGTATAATATATGTATACATTAGGAACCAATGATGATAGCGGAATAAAACTTTACAAAAATACGGTATTTTAAAAATATATAAATGACGTATAATGAAATCTCGATTATCACTTTATCAAGCGAGAGTATAAAATGTTCGGTGACACCCGAACTTAGCCCTTCCTTACTTGTTTAGATATTTGTTTATTTTGTTTTATTTTTTCAGCGTTTGTTTTTATCAGAACACGTCCGTATAGATTGAAAGCTCGGTAGATTGGTATTTATAATCCTAGTGTTAGGGTACTAACCAAGAGGATTGGAGGAGGCCAAAGTTGTTTCAATATGGAAACCGGGGAGGGGAAGGAAAACCTTCTCCTCCTTGCAAAATCCTTTCTACTAAAAAGTTCCCATTAAATCTTTTGGAGTTCAGGCAGCATGCGTATATAAAAGAGGAAATCGGTTCAAATCGCCCCTTAGAAAAACAAGAGTTCAACCGAGCGGCATTCATTAACATGGAATGTGCATTCAACAATGCTAGCACGGCTGCACAGTTACGCACGGCTATTGCATAAATCAGAACCTGTTGCTCTGGTTAAGTCATATGCTAAGGAATGGACATATTCGATTTGCATATCGGACACAAGATCACGTGTGGAACCTCGCAAGGAGGCATACTATCACTTGCTTTAGGTCTCCATGATCAACGCATTAATACTACTCTTGATGTATTAGGGTTGGCAAAAATCGTCTTAGCTGTATCCTTCGCGTGGGTAACACAGTCCATGAAGATTCGGATCAAGAAAGCGTTATAAGCATTAACGCGTAAGAAGATTTTCTTCGCTCTCCTGTGCAGCCGACCGACAACAAGACGGGTTCGCGGAAGAAGCCAAGCAAGGAGAGGAGGTGAAACGGCTGGCTTGGGCTAGAGAGAAGGTAAAGAATGGCCGGGCACACATCGCTACTCGAAAGTGGTGCAATGCCTCGGATCCAGCGTATGCTAACCGCATTGAGGAACATACCGCTGCAAAGAGGCAGCGTTCGACGGAAGTAGAAATAAAGGCGCACTACAAAAAGATAAAGTGCAAAGACGGAATCGGGAAGTTAGACTACTCGGACAAACCAACAGCTTCGAAGGCGGCGGCGGCAGCCAATATAATTGCAAAACAGCATTTGCATCAGACCTTGCGAGTATAACACACATGAAGAGCTTGAAGAGGGCATTACTGTATTACCGAATGCCCTCAATACAGCTCTCAACTACGGATGCCCTACGCTGGGATTCAAACAAAAATCGAAGCCCTCTTGGTGGAACAAGGATCTTGGGTCTTGTAGACGTAAAGTACGAACATTCTTCAACTGGGCCCAGCTGGCAGGAAGCGAGGACTGTTAGAATGAATATAAAGATCTTCTAAGAGACTAGAAGAAGTTGGTGCGCAGGACAAAGCGAGAATCCTGAAAAAGCTTTTGTGGTGGATTTGAAAAGACCAACGAGGGGGCGAGACTTAGAAAACTATTATCCAAAAGCCCCGCCTCGCCTGGTCTAATTCGTAATAGTAGTGGAGAAGGGACGGACAACTGCCATTGGAAGACCTAGTCAGTGTACACTTTCTAGACTATAAGGACGCGGTAAGTCCTACTTACGAAGAGACCTGAACACATATTTAAGGATAATAAAATAGAATGGGCAATCCACTACAGAATGGCCTCCGTCCATCCATGCCATGGCTAAAAGCGATTTTTGGGTGATGACTGAAGTTCAGCTACTCCAAAGAGTTTAGGCCTATAAGCTTAACTTCCTTCCTGCCGGAAACGCTAGAGAAGATGGTGGATGCGTACATTAGAGCCGCAGCGCTTCCTAGAAGCATATCTAGGGTAGCACGCATATACGAAGGGTAGTGCACTCCATACACTGGTATTTAACATCGAAAGAGCTCTTGAATATAAAAGCAAAGTATGCTCTTGGAGTATTCTTGGGCATATCTGGAGCGTTCAACAACGTCTCTACGGAATCTATCTTGAATAGTATGCAGTCAATAGGTGTCGATTCCGCTATACAAAGCCGGATGAGAAGCTTTTTGACCTCCAGACAGATAAGAGCAGAATGGAACGACGATAAAATGACAAAGGAAGTCTGTAGAGGTACTCCCCAAGGAGGAGTGCTATCTCCGCTTCTATGGACATTAGTGGTAAATAAACTGCTAAGGAACTTTGAAAGCACAGCCCCTAAGATAGTAGCGGGTAGGTGTCTACAGACCATTAGGAGTATTATGACCACCACTCTCAATACAGTCCAGAACTGGTCATCGCAAGCGGGTCTGGGGTTGAACCCAAAGAAAACCGATCTGCTTGTGTTCAGAGGAAACCACAAAATTCCTCTATGGAGGTTCGACATGTTCGGTATCTGGGAGTTAAACAGTTATTTTCCGAATTCGGCAGAAATTGGTTTAGTTCTAAAATATATAATTTTATCTAAATGTAGGCGGTGCATCCAATTTGGACACTTGATAAAGCCCCCTCCCACTATCTCGAGCACAAAATTTAATGTTTTTGATGCATTTAGTTATTGACTTATTGCACTTCATCCAATTTCCTTTATTTTAACACTGTGTAGGTAATATAAGGAGGCTAGAGTCATTTGTAGAAGTGCGCGCAAGTGAGGAAAGTTCTCTGATTGCCATTCACTTGAGAGTAGCCAGAAACGATTCTTTTACATATGGCTCAAGCAGCTCACTACTTCCGGTCCTAGACAAAATATCCTTTGAGTAACCAAAGAACATCCGTTTGAAGTGACTAAAGTGAGACTAACGAAAGGTTTCAAGACCGAAGTATACTCTGTAGAATCCCCAGAGGTGATATAGTAACCGATGCCCAAATAAAACTAAAATTATGTAGGGAACACTTCTCCAGAACGACAGTGAAACATAGCACTATGAGAAGGCAAACCCGATTACTCAATCGATGACGATGGAGCAGACGTTCCATTGCCCGACCATGAATAAGTCCGTATAGCAATTACTCGCCTGAAGAACAACAAAGCGGCGGGGCCGATGGATTGCCAGCCGAGCTATTCAAACACGGCGAAGAACTGATAAGAATCATACCTCAGCTTCTTTGTAAAATATGGTAACTAAAGCATGCCCAACGATGGAATTTGAGTGTACTCTGCCCAACCCACAAAACGGGAGACCTTACGATATCCGCCAACTACCGTAGGATAAGTCTCCTAAACATCCCATATATGATTCTATCGGTTGTATTGTGTGGAGGATTAAAGCCTACCGTCAACAAACTGATTGGACCTTATCCGTGTGGCTTTAACCAACAACCGACCAGATATTCACCAGGCGACAAATCTTGGACATGACCTGTGTAAAGAGAATCGACACACACCACCTCTTCGTGGATTTCAAAACCGCTTTTGCCAGCACGAAAAAGAGCCTTATGCCACGATGTCTGAATTTGGTATCCCCGTAAAATTAATATGGCTGTGAAAACTGATATTGAGCAATACCAAAAGCTCCGTCAGAATCAGGAATGACCATCTTCAATGCGAAAGGAAGTTTCGGAGGAGACGACGTCCCATCTTCATATATCTTCTGTCATCAAACATACCGTCGACGCATTCCCGACTACTTGATGCTATTTCCAGACAGGTGGGCTTGATATATTCAGAAAATCTTAATTAGTGCAGTATAAACAAATTTTGAAATCGATCAGAGTAAAATTCTAATCAATAGAGCCTGCGGAAATACCACCAAGATGTCCATCAGTGCAGCGCTTCGCAGTAGACCTGCTTTTATTTCAAAAATACATTTTTTAAGGCGGTGTACGCGATATATAGAAAATTTATGAAGTGATTTTGTTAAAGATTACCACACATCCTTAAAATAAAATTATATAGTCATTGGGCAAAGGACGTTTTATTACAAATAATTTCTTTCGAGCCAATACAGGGCGAAATTTTTGCAAAAAATATGGTTTTTGTTCAAAGTTTTTCAAAAATTTAAGTTTTATTTTTTCCTTTTTCCAATAACGAGATTTAGTCGTACTGACGAAATGTTTTTAGATGAAATGATAATGAGTTGTCCACTTTAGAGCACTAATTACAAAAGAGGCACAGAGGGCAAAAGAGAACCTCTTACGGTTTATCGGCTAAGGTTGCTGCCATATTATGGGAGTGGATAGTCACCACTCTGAAGAAGTCTGTGCTCCGGAGCAGTAGATCTGCTGCTATTTTTATAGCAGCCACTTTCGCTTGGAAGACGCTGTAGTGGTCTAGACACCTAAAACTGGAGCAAAGCGTTCATCGCCATAGCTGCTGGGGTTCGTACCGCACCACAAATACTGATTTATCTTGTAAACTCGCACTTTTTTGCAAATGTATTTTTTTTCAGCGCCTTCCACCATACAAAAATTACGTAGAAGATTATAAGCATAAGATTGGTTTCATAGAACCAGAGGAATATCTTTAGTGAGAATTCCCACCTTTTGCCATTTGAACTTTCTGCTGAAAAAACGAGTTCGGTCTTGCTAGGGTTTATGGCAGTGCTGAACAATTTGACGCACCTATCCACTGTGTAAAGAGAAGGTAAGGATTTCTCTTCAGGTGCGTCTGGAAGAACTGGTCTGGGCTTTCTGCAAGGTAGGTCCCGGATTTTTGTCTCTGAACTTCCTATAAATTTTTCTAGATGGGCGCACTGCGCAGATCAGAGGTGCTATTGAATTTCATATAAAAAGGTCTGCATCTATAATGAATTCGAATTCATTCTTCAGGCTCTTTTTCAACAGCGATATAGTTTAGCACAATGCTCCTATCGTACCGCTCTATCTCGAACGGCGGTTTAAATCAGAAGACAGATGCGATAATTGGCGGCCCGCCTTCATTCAAATGTAGTCATCATTTATGGTCCTGACTTTATATCTCACCGGCCCACGATTTAAACCGAACTGCAAAAACATTAATTCGTAATCATAATCCATGTCAGAACTAAAGTCTAGTCCAGGAATGGTTAAGGTCATCAAGACTGCAAGTTGGCGGTAGAAGATTTAACTGCTAAAATACAAGTGAACTGGGTATTATCGCGCATAGATCCTTCCCATGTTAATGGTATAATTTTTGAGATAGCATACGATAGCAATTTTTAAGAAAAATTTTATAAAATAAAATATATTAATATGTAGCTATTCAAATTAAGAAATTTTCATCCATATATATTATATGTTATTAAATAAGTTTACAAGTTTGTGCAAATTTACAGTCGGATCTAAATAGATTAAAAACAAATTAAATACATATTGGATAAATGTTGTTAAATAAATATATATATATACATTTTTGGGGCAGGGTAAAAAAGTTAGTACTCTGAAAAATTAGTTGATAAACACCTCTAAGAAAGGTTCTCCGCCTAGAGGTTTTCTATTTTTTTCTTATTGTCACATAGATTAATCTCGCTTCCAACTACATTAGAGCCTTTGCCACCTTATGACCACAAATTTCCAATATGCAATCAAAGGTGTTCAAAACCCCAAATACAAGAAATGTGGATTCCAGTATGTAGTGTTGACTTTTGACTGAAAATATCAGTTAATGTGTGGGATATACAATTAAAATTCAGAGATAATCCTTTCCTGACAATGATATATTTGTGTATACAAAATGGGTTGATACAGGTCAATATTTTCCCGAGCTCCCATGTACCTAATATAAAGATTTTTGAACTTCCAGGAGAATTTATGCTGCACATATCGGCCAATATTTTCAATGCAAATTACAAAGCACGTTTTACTCATAACAATGTATTTTTGTGCCTAAAATAAATAACATTGGGAGAATTCTTGACCTAGCCCCATATAACTAACATCAGGATTTTCGAACATTCATCTGACTTTATTCCATGTGGTTGGTGATTGTATGTAAGGTACTTTAATGAAACTCAGGGAACATGTTTTTAATGCCATGTGCCGTGATAATAGTTAATAGATAAAATCGGGTCTATACCACCCAACTCTCATATACTACATACATATGGTATAATGATTTTCATTTTTCTAACAAATCGTATGGTAAATTAATCGGACAGTGTATGAGTTATATATAGTATTTGTATATATAAAATTGTTTGGGTTCCGATCCTCTGGTTTATACTATTTTACGCTTTAAGGTATTTTCCTCGCTTTGATTCCTGCAAGTTGCAAGAGTAGAAAATGTTCGATTGCACCCGAACTTAGCCCTTCCTTGATTGTTTTTTTCAATTATAACCTTATAATCATAATGATGTAAGAAATAAAACTTTTTGTACTTCAAAAAAGTGATCTTGAGAGAAAACAAAATGGTCGGTCTTACCCGCTCTTCCTTGAATAAAATATAGTTTTGACCACACCTGAAACTGGTTTTCCGAATTGACCTTTAAGAATTGTGAGAGTAAAAAATAATTGGTTTCACCCGGACTAAGGGCTTGTTTAATATAGAGTTGTGTTAACATCTGAAAATATACCTCACAAATTGTCAGAATATAAAATGTTCTTTTATTCAGCATATGCGATATAAGTCAATCAAAGTGCGATGATTGCATCGTTTTCATTTCATTTCGGATACTAATACCCAAGACACACATGTAGTACATAATGTAGTATAATATAGAACCTATATGTGTGTCATCAGTATTTCACATTTTTGTTCCAAAGCAAATAGAGTTCCGTACTACAATAGCGTACTACATACCATTGAAATTCAGTGGTGTTCTGCAATGTACTACGATGGATCGCATTGAAAACACCCAAAGCTTTAAAGCTCATTCTGTCAAAATCATATGTTTTCGCTGCCAGCTGACAAAATAAAAAATAAATAAATTTATCTGTTGTGGCGGTAAGAAAAAAAATATGGAGAAAGTGCAAAAAAATATATTGGGAATGCCGCAATAAAAAATATAATTCAAGTGTGGGCACAATTTAATTCCCAACTGCGTGGAGTTCATAAAAATAGCCACATTTACTCGGCAATGAGCACGCAACTTGCAAATGAACACGGTGTTTTCCTAGCGCCAGCCGAGCTGCGAAATCGAATTAATAATTTAACAAAGAAGTACAGGTTTGTAAATAATTATACAATAAAATTAAGTATGTGCTAATTTAAACATATCAGACAGGAACGGAAGGCTGTGGGGCCCAAGCGGAGGAGCTCCTTCTAATTGGGAATTCTACGACGCCATACACAAAATAATTGGCAGCTATAAATCAAATTTCACACACGAACTGGCCGACGAAAGCATTGAAAATGGTTTGTTTGAAATAGCAATTATTTTATTTTAATATTACAATTTCAATGTATGTATTATACATCTTTTATTCCACAGTTACGGATCCATTAGACGCATCGATGGCGGCATCTTCATTGTCAAATGAAAGTGGACCTGAAGAAGCACCATCAACTTCGTCGGCTGCAATAAAGAGAAAGAGGAATAGTGATGAAGATTATCTCAAACTGGCTAAAAAAGAGCAAAAGATGATGGAAGCTTATTTCAATAAATCTTTGGAAAATGAGGAAAAGGCCCTCAAATTGATGGAGCAAACCAACGCCGTTCTTATGGCTATGCTAAATAAACATATGTAAATAAAAAAATATCAATTCTTTCTAAAAATTACAAATAATATTTAAAGTGGATAAAATGTGTCATAATTGCCTGTCGAATTTCAATTCCGCAAATGATTTCTTGTCTGTCTATGTGTGCTCTATGAGGTTACCTTCCGCTATTTCCAGCGTTTGCTTGTTGAATCCATTGCAGATTGACAGTGTCATTTCTATTGTTGCATATGTTATGAATAATGCAACAAGATGTTATAACAAGGTTAACATTTTTTAAATTAACTTCCAGACCTCGACCAATTTGTCTGAAGCGAGCCTTTAAATGTCCGAAAGCATTTTCCACAACTCTTCGGCACGATGAAATGCGTCTGTTAAATATTTTTTCACTTTCTGGTTGATTAACAGAAAATGGAAATGGTTTCATAACGTATTTAGACAGTTTGAATGCTGAATCTCCTATAAGGAGTATCGGCACCTCAATGCCTTCGATTGTTTTTGCATATTTTTTAAAAATTTCGTTATCGGAATGACACTTTTTCAAAGCCGACTGCTCAAATAATGTGGAGTCATTGCTTCGTCCTGGTGTACCAACATTGATATAAGTAAATCTGCATCTATAGTCCACTGATGCCAATAAAACCGTCGAGTACCACCCTTTAAAGTTATAATAATCGCTGGCTTCGTTTTTTGGAGGCTTTATTTCAATGTGGCACCCATCTATTGCGCCATAACATTGCGGGAATCCTAAACGTTCAAAACCATAGACTATTTCATTCTTAAACACTCTGCATATTTCTTCGCAAACTTGTGCCACTATTGCTCCTACTGTTGTGCGACCGGTTCCAAAAAGACTACCAACTGTTCTATATTCTGCGGAAGAAGCTAACGTGTATAAAGCGACAGCAATTCGTTTTTCAAGTGGTATGGCGTTACGCCAATAGGTATCCTTTTTGCGCACATTTTTTAATGCGTCCACTAAATAAAAAAACGTCTCCCTGCTCACTCGGAATGCATTTTTAAATTTTTCCTCGCTGAATAGCTGAACATCCCTTTCCCAGAATTGAGAATTTTCCACCTAGTAGGTAAAAAATTCTTTATATGTTAAAAACTACCCGTTTAATATTTACCATTGACCAGCAAGTTCGATATCTTTTTAGAATTCTTTTTTCTAACGCAAGCCTGATATATTTTTTGCTTGATTTGAAAGCCCTAAGGGCTAATCTCAAATATTTTTTTTTTTTTCTCCGATAATACAATATTTTTTGGTAGTTTGCGGTTATCACTTTGGTAACGTCCATTTTCATTTTATATATTTAAAAAAATTTACGTCAGCTGTTGAATGTACTAGGTAGGCATACTAGATGTGTGTCACTATGCTGGTGTATGGTTTCATGAGCTTTCATTGTAGTACAAATAGTAGTACGGAAAGCACATGTCTGTCTAGGGTATAAGTATAACATAATGGGATTAAATATTTTTAAGGCAAATAAATAATGGCAATAAAAAGGAATGAATGATGAAATTTAATAGGTTATCCGACTCTGCCTATTTTTAAAAGTTGCTGAGATGATTTGATGGTGATGCGAATGTCAAAACATTTATTTTCTCTTCTTTGAGGCAAAATATTAGACACATAAGTGTCAGCAAAATGTGCTTGTCAAAATAACTGAATGAAGTAAATACAGTTCCGAATTTGAAAAAACAGAATTTGTGTTTATGAAAAGATACCTCTTATTTAAAAAAAATAAATTCTGCATATTTCTCTTTGGAAATCCGAGAAAAAGTTGTAAACATTTTTTAATAAAATAATTTTCTTCTTATACGCAATTTGTTAAACCTATTTTGCCGAGGGTTGAAATTTTGAAAATTCATAAGTTAAAAATTTTTCATATTGTGTCGAAATAATAAAGTACTAGTTCAATATTTTGTCTCAAAGAATACAAAGGGTTTTGGCAAAAATTAAACGCATGACAAAAGTGTTATAAAGGATATAATTATTAGTTTCTTCAACAATTATAACGTATTATAGTAAAATATTCTTTCAAGACCTGTATTTATTATTCGTTTAAAATTTATAAAAATAAATTGAAGTAGATATTACGCCAAGTGTTTCCCAACACTGAAATTATTTAAATTGCTGCTACTATAGCAACTAAGTAATAACAAAAAAAATAACAAAAGCAACACTTTGGAAAAGATTTGAAACTCAAAAATGCAGATCTGGCATTCGGTAATTTCGTACCGATTGTTTATATAGCTGTGATCGATGTTCTTTCAGCACTTGAGTGCACAAGCGTATGAACATACACTCATATGCCCGTTTAATAAAAAAATATATGTATATAAGTAAATTAACATATAGAGACTGTGTTATAGTGTCTGTAAGAGCACGCGCTCTATTATTTCAGAATCAAAGAGCTTCAACTCATACGCAAGTTAATCGTTTGTGTTCTTTTGCGGATCACAGTGAAAATTATATTAAATATATAGAACCTTTTAAATGTTTAATAATCTGGATGTGGTTAAAGTTTTGAAATGTTTAAATATAATCTTACGATATGTTGTTACCTAAGTAAATGTGCTTTTTTAGAAATACATTGATAAAAATTAGTAGGAGAAATTTGCATTTTTAATAACAGAAAATTATAGCTGATAGAAACGAATACAATATGTGAGCTTCATGTATTTGTGCTAATAAGCTACTACAAGAAAAATATTTCGTTTTACTTTGCTTTATAATTGTTTTAACTATTAAAAAATAGTGTTGATTGTTACTTTGTAGGTATTCTGCTTACAGAGTGTGTATATTATGTTCTATGGCTAAAAATATCCGCATGGATTGATTGAAATGTGGCACGCAAGGTAAACACTATAGCAATGTACATATAAATATATGTTTTACAATAAGGCTTGCACAATAGTGGTTTTAAGTATTCCACATGTGCAATAGTATATTACTAGTATAATATAAATATTTTTACTTTATAAGGTTAAAATATTTTGAAACTGTGATTAGAACCTAATTCCTTGGCTTAAAGTTGCTCTCGCATACAAAAATTTTACGCATACATGTATTATTTATACCTGGGAACTTATGAAAAAAAAATTAAACTAATCCTTATTCCTATTACTACCTCAATAAGGGTAAAATATATTATATAATACATCAACTTTTATAGTGTACATACATTTTTTTACCTCAGTGCTCTCATTCTTATATTCTATCCGAACATTTCTTAACTTCTCAGATAAGTCCTTCAGATTGATTTTTTTACTTGTAATGAAAAATATGTATTTGTATCCAAACTATTATTATATACAACATTCTCAAACAGATTTTATAATTATTAGGTGTTCAGTAAAAATAAACCACAATGTGTTTGTTTTCAAAGAGTTTGGCAATATACTTAAAGCCTAAGTTTTTACGGTTAATTAACAGATTTTTAAATTTCAAATAGAATTTAATGAGCTGCAGTATTGAAAGTTATTCACAGATAATATTTTTGGCATTGTGTCTTGCCGGTATTAATACAGAGTATAAATATTCTTCAACATAGAAATTGATATTAAGTCATTGTTAACTTTCAGACTTTTAAGAAGAAACATATTGTACCATATATAGTAGAATTTGTAATTAATACTTAGCTAACAGGCCCAGAAATTGCTTTGAAAGTAACAAGTAAGGAAGGGCTAAGTTCGTATGCAACCGAACATTTTATACTCTGGCAACTTGCAAACATCAAAGCCAGGAAAATACTTTAAGGTCTAAAACCAATCATACAGAGTACAGTCAGACGGATGTTCGAAAATCCTAATAATAGTTATATGTGACCTGGTCTACGGAAAGGGGGCTAACGTGCGAAAACTAGTTTTCTGGGAAAAGCTGTTAAAAAAAATAGTCAGTTTCTCGTTATCTCATTAATTGTTCTCCTTTTTTTTGACACCTAAGCCCCCTTTCCGTAGACCAGGTCTCTTGTAGAGACTGGGGCAAGTTTTCGTTTAAATTTCTCTATTTTAAGTAAAGATACACTGTTATGAATAAAATACGCTCTCTTATTTTCATTGACATAATTTTCACATTAGCCGATGTATGCAGTACAGTATCACCCGGAAATTTAAAAATCTTTATATTAAGTATATGGGGGTAAGTACTAGTCAGTTATATATATCACACGTTGGCCGACATTTTCTAATAAAAGTCAACTATAGGTAACGGGGTCTAAATATTCGGTACCTAAAGGCTTGAACGGTTTTTATTGGATTTAAACAGTTTCCAATTTTGACCCCGGTCCCTATAAAGCCTTTTCACACAATATCGGCGGCAAATTTTTGCATCTCTGGCTATATTGGGAGAGAACGCGATTTTCATCCGATTTTGATTCCATTTTCACAATATTGGTAGGACTTCTTATAATATGCGTGCTGAGCAAATTTGGTTGTTATAGCTTGAGTGGTTTAGGAGATATATACATTAAACTTATTGGACGGCGAGGTCACGCTCAGTTTTTCAAAATTTTCCTACCGGTGCCTCTGGCTATTGCGATCCCTTGTGCCAAATATGAGTTTTATATCTTAATTTGGTGCTTATTTATGGAACTTTATAGGTTTTCGGTTAATGGTGATTTGTGAGCGTGGAACTGGTCTGATTACGCCCATCTACGAACTCGAACTTTTTTTTGCACTAAGAAACCTGCATGTCAAGTTTCATCAAGATACTCGTATCTTAATTTTTACTGTAGTTACAACTTGCACGGACGGATACGCAGGCATTCACCGGTTTTCAACTTTTCTCGTCACCCTGATCATTTATATACTATATATACAACCCTATATCTAGCTCGATTTGTTTTAGGTGATACGTACAATCGTTAGATGAACAAAACTATAATACTCTGTAGCAACTGGTTGCAATTATATTATTCCATTTTATACTTTTAAATATCCTAGAGTGTGAGAAATTATTTATGATAAAAATGAAGAAATTACTTATGTTTAGGAATTTATATGCAAACTTTCGTGCTTAGTATATTTATATTTACTTAAAGTTGGTTCTTATTTACAAAAATGATATCCTGTTTGATAATGGATATATTTCATAGAAGTAATTTATCTAATAGAGTAAGTTACACACTTCCTCGTGCTTATATTTACAGGTGCTATCAATCCGTTTCGAGCTTTTGGAGTATGGTAGTGACTTGTTTTTCTTTTTGTAGCCAATGAAAATGAAAACTTTTCTTCATAGCTATTCATAATTCGTTGTAAAAATAAGTTAAAATAGCTGTAACTGAGTAGCAAAAAATATCAGAAACGTTAATTACGCAGAAAGGATAGTACAGCAGGATTTTAGTGAATTTTCGTAAACATATTGATTTTCGTTCTGGTTGACTTTATCCGAATGTATTAATCCCAGTCTGAGTGAACTTAAAAAAATTGGGCGGGAATATTTTGTAAGGCATAATTTAGTCTAACAATAAGTTATAAAATCTTAAATCTATTTAAAAACTAGACAAACTCAAGCAAGTGATTGAGCCGTTTTGGTGATACATTGATCCTTAGTACGCGGGCATATCTCTTCTTTTAAGGCGTGTTTGATCGTAGGAATGTACCAAAGCATTAGCCAAAGGGTTTGGGTGATCCCGGAGCTTAGATATATGTGACCTGGTCTACGGAAAGGGGGGAAATTAATGAGATAACGAGAAACTGACGATTATTTTTAACAGCTTTTCCCAGAAAACTAGTTTTCGCACGTTTACTCCCTTTTCGTAGACAAGGGCACATATATGTAATTCTGGTCTAGAAGCATGAATTTCAGGTAATTTTTAAAGGGGCGGCAAAAAAAACTCAATTAATATTTTTACTATACATTTTTTTACTAGTTATTTTTTGATTTTAGAAGAGTACAGAAAAAAATTAAAAATTAAAAAAAGTAAAAAATTCCAAATATTATGAGCTGAGGAAGTGGGGGGTCTCTAAAAATTTCCACGTGACCATACCCATGATTTCAACCCTCCTAGTTATCTGAAACCAAAAAAAAAAAGATTATTAATCTAGAGTAATGTCGCAATGGCCGGAACTACGGAAAAGTGGGAAATTTTCACAAAATGGTGACTGCCTGAAAAAAAAGTTTTCTTAGATCACTTTTTCTGACTATTTAGAATTTTTTAATAATAATAAAAATAAAAAATTGGGGATTGGGCTAGTTCAAACCATAGACAAGCCTATAAAGAAGACTCTATAAAAATTTCAAGTAAATCGGTTCAGTAGAGCCTGAGAAATCGTGGGTATCGTTCCGAAAAAGTCACTTTTGAGAAAAACGCGTTTAAAGTTTAGGAGATAGTTCTAGTGAATACGGACGCCAAGTCACAAAATCGGCTGTATCTCCGAAAATAAGTCGAATTTTGAAAAATCCTTCCAAGGTCATATTTTTGAAAGTCTAAACTTTCAAGATATGCAAAAAAAATCGATTTATTCAAAATCCTAGACAAGAATATGCCTTTAAAAGCCAATTTAAATTTGCAGCTCTTATTTTAATGCAAGTTATTTTACTTATATATGTTTTCTCCACGTAAGTCTTCTATCTAGGTGAATACCAGTTATTAGCTGTTGGAAGATCTGCTGTATTTATGATGGATAGAGTTGGGCCTAAAACACTGCCCTCTGGTACACCAGCCATTATTCCATCTGCGACTTTTTCCATAAATTAAGATAGTATCCGAAAAATTGCATTGATGAGCAAAGAGAGCACTTCTACGGCAATATTTGGTAACTCAATTATGATTTTTGGGGTAATATTATCATATCCTGGTGACGTTTTTGGGTTAAGTTATTTTATTATTCTAATAATTTCAGAGGGTGAAGTCTTAAAAGACTCGAGTGACTCCTTAACTGTGTTGGGTGAGCTGGAGAACTCAAAGTTGTTCTTTGGGCAATTAGGTTGAAATACCTTTTCTAGGTGGCTTCATGGACTTTCGCACTTACCAAAGGGAATTTTTCTTGCTTGAATTTGAACACAGATTCTTTATATACATTTCAGTGTTGAACTCTTTCTCACTTTTAAGCGCTTTCTTAATCTACGTACAGGTGATTTTAATTGAAGCTGGGTGGATGGGGGTGATTTATCTGCCATTCTCGTCTTGCACGCCTTTTTGCATTTACAAGCTTTTCAGTTTCTCTATTAAAGATTTTTCTGAAACCAAGCGGCTTATACTAGCTTTTGTTTGGTGTTGCTAAAACTAAGACGCTGCGTTAGTTATTATATCATTGAGTTCTCTTATGCTTTCGTCAATATCTCTTTCTGTATTTATTTTGTGCTAAATATTAATGTGACTTCTCACATATTTTTAATATTTTAGCCAATTCGTTTTATAAGAATTTAGACAAGTTGCTCACAAATCTTTAATAGTACAGGAGAGTTATCTATCTGTTATGTGCGATTTAACTATATTTTTGATTACAGCTAAATCAATTAAATCTGGTATTTTGTTACGATCACTAGGCCAATATGTCGGCTTACTAGGAGATATTATGTCAAGGTTATAATAGTGTGATTGGGTGGTTTGTAACATAACTAAATCCCGTTGTAAATAAAATGTTTTTGTTCTTAAGATGAGTTTCTGACAATAGCATTACATCATTATTATTTGCATAGAGAAATCTAATAAGTTCCAGTTTATGTTGGTTTAAAAACACTGAATTTTTGTTTCATCTATATTTTATGTTTTCAAAAGCCCTATGTGTGAAAATTATTAGTACCTACAATTTCACTTAATTTCGCAACAAAAGTATTACTGCTACGCTCGCACAAATATATTGGAGGTGGTTTTGCATTAACGACTGTGGTGGTACCCTTCGCATCGTCGTCTGAACCATTGCTTAGAATGGCAAATCTGTTGACATTTAACACTTCGGCTTTATTATACTCTCGCAACAACGTTGCTAAGGAGAGTATTATAGTTTTGTTCACATAACGGTTGTTTGTAAGTCCTAAAACTAAAAGAGTCAGATATAGGGTTATATATACCAAAGTGATCAGAGTGACGAGTAGAGTTGAAATCCGGATGTCTGTCTGTCTGTCCGTCCGTCCGTCCGTGCAAGCTGTAACTTGAGTAAAAATTGATATATCATGATAAAACTTGGTATACGTATTTTTTGGCTCCATAAGAAGGTTAAGTTCGAAGATGGGCAAAATCGGCCCACTACCACGCCCACAAAATGGCGGAAACCGAAATCCTATAAAGTGTCATGACTAAGCCATAAATAAAGATATTAAAATGAAATTTGGCACAAAGGATCGCATTTGAGAGGGGCCTATTTGGATGTAATTTTTTTGGAAAAGTGGGCGTGGCCCCGCCCCCTACCAAGTTTTTTGTATATATCTCGGAAACTACTATAGCTACATATGTCAACCAAACTCTATAGAGTCGTTTCCTTCAGGCATCTCCATATATAGTTCAAAAATGGAAGAAATCGGATAATAACCACGCCCACCTCCCATACAAAGGTTATGTTGAAAATCACTAAAAGTGCGCTAACCAACTAACAAAAAACGTGAGAAACACTAAATTTTACGGAAGAAGTCGCAGAAGGAAGCTGCACCCAGGCTTTTTTAAAAATTGAAAATGGGTGTGGCGTCGCCCACTTATGGACCAAAAACCATATCTCAGGAACTACTCAATTGATTTCAATGAAATTCGCGTACATAATATTTTCTTAACACCCTGAAGACATGTACTAAATATGGGTGAAATCTGTTCACAACCACGCCTTCTTCCAATGTAACGCTATTTTGAATTCCATCTGATGCCTTCTCTGCATAATATATACATTAGGAAATGAAAATACAATTCAATACTCAAAGTACACAAATTGATCTAATCTAATTAATTTTACAGCAAAATAAAAAAAATATGTAAATTATTATCACTTTTTCATGCGAGAGTATAAAATGTTCGGTGACACCCGAACTTAGCCCTTCCTTACTTGTTTTTATTTGGTGTGCCGCCTTGATTTTTTTTAGGATTGACCGCTGATTTAACTGGACTTAATTTCCTTTTTACGTTAATATAGCGATCAATACCAGTCTGAACAGACGGCCCTTTTTTGCTTGGTACATTCTCACCTTTCATTTTGTTTTCCTTCGCTGTCCGGGTGCTTGCTGGTACCTGGATACTGGTTGTTTTCAGCGCATTTGTTGTTTCCAGTTTGCTGTTTTCTGCTGCTTCTTCTGACTGCGCTTGCTTAGTTGCCCTATCTGCTGATGACTACGATGATGAGTCATCGCCGTTAGTTTTGTTTTTGCCAGGAGTTGCTGTTGTTGGCTCGATTAAGCTAAAGAAGGCATTTAAAGAATGCCTAAGACCTTGCTGGTGAGGCTGAGCAGCAGTCATTTTTGTTGGTTTGATTATTTTTCTTTTTGTTTTTACTTTTGTTTTCGGGCACAATTGTTTATGTTTAATAATAACAATTTGTGTGCACTGTTTGCTATTTGTTTGATTTCTATTTAATATATTTTTTGCTTTTTAATTTTTGCTTGTTTGCCTTTTATAAACACAGAATTCACGGAGCGAATTAAAAACACGTCCGTACACCTCGAACACTATGCTAAGATGCCAAAATGAGATGAAAAGTGTACAGATCTTGCTTGACTTTTCGGTTGTTTCCATGCCTTTGATTATTATAAATTGAGTACTTAATTTTCGATTGCACACTCACTTAGTCTTACTTATTTGCCGCATTGTATTTTTACGATAAGTTATTGCTTTACTCGTTTTACAAGACGCGCCTTTCTAAAGAGCGAGTTGATGGTCAAATACCTCTATAAATCAAAATGAAGTACTGGTGTGTTGTTTGGATTGAAACCCTCAGCCTTCAAAGCCTTGGTAGGTGAGACCGATATTGCTGTTTTTCCACTTTTATAAAATCCGCGGACATGATATAAAATACAAAATAACTTTAAATTTAAATAATGTCGGTTCCATATATACGAATTTGCATATGTCTATTGATTATTTGAATTGAATATATTAATAGAATATATTTCTATTTCTCAATTTCCGTTTTCTCAATGTCTGCTAAGCAGCCGTCTTCCAGTTAACTTCTGATTAAGAAAAGGTTTTTTTTTTCCGAAAGAAGGTAAAGAACTTAAATGACAGATCGTTGCTGACATTGAGAAAGCGGCCCTTATTTTTTTGATGTTTATTCCATTGTAATATTCTAAAACGATATCTAGGTATTTTAGAATTGCGTAAACTAGCTTTATATACATACATAAATTCAAATGTACAAATAAATTAGTATAAGATCAACATATTGTGTGCGAGTGACTTTATACACTTTTTAAGTTACTATTTTGTTTGCTATTATTTATAGAAGAAACCGAGGGGTATAGCTGGAGCACGAAGTAGTGACGAGATTCACTAATGTTATAGTATTTAGTCCCTCTGATTTTGAGTTTAATTATGCCTTCCAAAACAACTTACGTACATGGCTCTTGGACACAGTTTTCTGCGGTGTGGAAAAGATTGTAGTAGAAAGTAATTTCGGGTTGAATCTCGGTTAAATATATTTGTTTTGAAATGGAATTAATTTTTTTTTTCACACTGAAAAATCTTAGATTAATGAAGGATTTCAGTATGTTGATTAAAATTCAATAAATTTTGGTTTATTTATTAAGAAGGATCGGAACTATGTATCACTTCATCAATAATTTCTTTATTATACAATAGAAAATGAGAAAAGAATTTATTTACATACAAGTATGTCTTTATATCTGTATATAAATGTATTGTACATGAGTATGACACTAAACTGTTCCTAAAGGGCTGAGCCGATTTCAATGAAATTTTTTGTCAGTTCTCTAAAAAAATTGAGAAATATGTGACACAACTCGGAAAATATTCAACTTTAATAATGTGCAAAAAAAATTCTAACCATTCTAAAGATATTGAATTTTTTGTCCCCCTACCGCTACCAAAGCACCATTGAAAGATATTTATAATATAGCACGAACATTTTTCTTTGACTTCACAAAATTTTATAGATTTATCTCCAGTAGTTTATGAGAAAATAATTTTAAAATTTTATAGTCCTCTAAATTTCAACCTTCAACTTTAACAAAAAAAAAAAGAATTTTGACGAAATATCATATCCGGTTTCGTGAACGAGCTATTTTAACTGCAAAAAATATAAATATTCACGCTATAAGCTTCAAAATACAACAGTCATTGCTCAGCAATTAGCTATTGTTCAAATCAAATTGAATTTTTGATTCGTTGGATTTACCAGGAATGCAACCAAATATCTTACGATTTAAAATTGGCTCACTCATAAAAAGGCAATGTTCACGGGTTGGACCGTCAAGTTCTTTATTTATACTGCTCATTATTTTAATCACTAAAATATTGTTCATCAATTCGCAGTAAGATAATAACACATATAAAAAATATTACCGTTCAGTAGGATAGATAATCCATGGCCAAATGATATATGTATATTTCTACATTTTATTTTCTTCTTTTCAGTAATCCGCAAATTCAATAGGCACAAACAAATAATATACTGTCCTCAACGAGAAAAGCACAGTCTAATCGAATTTATTATACAAGAGTGGAAAGTCGACTACTGCATACTTCTTAAAAATAGTACATGAACATGCTTTAAGCAAAATAAGCTTTGAAAGAAAAAAGAATATTCTGAGATAAAAGGTATTCGATTTGAGACTTCGATACAACTACTACGATGACTTCTTTTGGAGTACAGCAGCCTTCATCTACAAACGACCCTCAGAACTCTGTTACATTGGACAGTTCAAAACGTCCCCAAATAAATGGTGGACGTTTCGATTTTGAGGATGGAGGAACATTTTGTGGCGGGTGGGAGGACGGTAAGGCTCATGGGCATGGTGTTTGTACCGGGCCAAAGCATCAAGGAGCATATGCCGGTGCATGGAATTATGGTTTTGAGGTATCTGGTGCATATATTTGGCCAAGGTAATTTGTTTTTTTATTCAATTAAATCTTCATAGTAACTTACACACTAGAAATAACATATGTACTACAGACAAGTTACCTAAGGTAGTAATAAAATAATATTGTGTGTAATACTCATTTCCTTTTAAGGTTTCTTCACAAAAAGGGTTTCTAAAATTTTTTGATCAAGCAATGAGGCTGGTAATAACATTAAAACGTTTTCTGAAGAAAATTGAAATTGAGGTGAAAACCTTTCGAAAATAATTATACTAAGCAAACCGTTATTATTTTACTATAATTATTGACCCAATAGCGAAATATATATTGTGCTTTACAGAAAATACTAAAAACAAAGACATAGTCACAATATACGAAGTTTAAAATAGTTTATTCACATCTAATAAGGGGTAAAACTTAAAGTACCTTAGTTTTATATATAAAACAATATGAGGGAATCCAGTGTTAGGAATTGAAGTAATACCAAAACACAATAATAGCACTACTCAACTAATCTGAAGGTCCCGAGGTCTGTGGGGTATAAGGGGTGTCCAGATTACAAATTTGAGTTGAAAAATTGTCCATCACGTATAACTATTTTTGTTTGGTTTCACCCCTACACCCCTTGACTACAATACAAAAATATTTAAATTTATAAATATTAGGAACTTTTACTATCATTTTCGGGTTTAACAGCTAAAATTAGCCTCTAACATTATAGTTCCAAACTGACTGTAAACTGTAATGTAGCTATATATTTAATTGATTAAAATCTACATTATTTTGAAAATGATTAATTAATAAAATATACATTTTTATACTCCTGCAACATGTTGCTACATATATAGTATAATAGTTTTGCTCACCTAATGCTTGTTTGTATCACATAAACTAATCGAGATAGATATAGGTTTCTAGACACCGCTTACGCGGTTTTAGCCGAGTTTACAAAAGCACCAGTTGCTTCGTCTTTTCGGTACTTGGCGCCAATTCGAGAAACCGAGTGAAGCTATGTCTTTCTCACCAGGTCTTTCCAACGGAGTGGAGGTTTTTCTCAGTTTCCCCCAGTGGGTACTATATCTCAGCTCATCGTTCCACCCAATGTGATATTCGTTGTGGCCAACGCGCAAAGGACCATAAATCTTCCGCAGAACTTTTCTCTCGAAAACTCGTAACGTCGACTCATCACATGTTGTCATCGTCTACGTCTCTGCACCATATAGAAGGACGGGAATAATGATTTACTTATAGAGTTTGGTTTTTGTTCGTCGAGAGAGGATCTTACTTCTAAAGTGCCTACTTAGCCGAAGTAGCACCTGTTGGCAAGAGTTATTTTGCGATGGAATTCGAGGCTGATATTGTTGTTGCTGTTAATACTGGCTCTGAGATAGACGATATAATTTACGACATCGAAGTTATGATTGTCGATAGTGATAGCCAAGTCGCGAGTGCACCGACTGTTTTTTTGATGACAGATGATATACCGTCTTGATTTCGTTCATAACCAGACACATATGCTTTGCAGAACTAACGGCGCGGTTGTTAAGGCCAATGATATCAATATAATCGCCGTACGCCAGCATTGCACACTCTTAAACAAGATGGTACCTTCTCGCCTAGTCTGCAACCTCGTTTGGTATCTAACGGCTCGGAAAGGTTCTTCCTGATCTTCAGGAAGCTTTTAGTGTTGCTCAATAGTAGAGGTGGTGTGTATCGATTCTCTTTTCACGTGTATTTTCCAAGACTTGGGGTATGGTGAATATCTGGTTAGTAGTTGATTTTCCAGGTCTAAATCCATACTGTTCAGGTCAAATCAGTTTGTTGACGTTGGGCCTTAATATTTTACTGGAATACGCTCAATAGAACCTTATATGCGATTGTAAGGAGGCTAATCCCACGGTAGTTGGCGCAGATTGTGAGATCTCCTTTTTGTGGATTGGGCAGAGTACACTTAAATTCCAGTCGTCAGGCATGCTTTCGTCTTACCATATTTTACGTCTGCTCCATCGTCATCGATTGGGGAATCGAGTTCGCCATCTCTAGATGTTATGCTCTCACTGCCATTCTGCAGGCTGGAGAAGTCTTCCCGCCATAATTTTAGTATGATCTGGATATCAGTCATTAAATCACCTCTGGGGGTTCCGCAAGAGTATGCTCCGGTCACGAAACCTTCTGTTAGTCCGTAGGCTAGTACTTAGATAGTGCTACCACCATTACATCCATATTATGTGTATGCCTTTAAAAGATACATGTACAAATTTGACATCTGACGACTATTCATTTATGAGATAAAGCATTTTGGTGAAACAAATTATGTCAGCTTAAAAAGAATTACGTGAGTTTATAAAACTCTGCTTTTTGGGGAACAAAATAGTGTTGAAGCCAAGATTTGAATTGATGAGCATTAATTAGATATCAACTGAAGCTTATTTTGAGGCTTGAGGCAAATATTGTATATTTAACATATAAATAGTATTGAAAAAGTTTTTCAATGCTTTAGACATTGTACACTCTCCAAGATAATTATATTAAATGATAAAATTAAGTTTTATAAAAAAAACTGTTTTCAATATTGTCCTACGAACATTTCCGTCGACTTGATAGTACCTGTATGTAGTAATTCCAAAAATAGATACAAGTAAAATGTAGTCAATACTACATCAATAAAAATTTTCAAACCTGCGGTTTGCCTTATAATATACGGCTGTCACTTATCTCCCTTCTACTTTCCATCTAGACGGCAACTTCATAATACCTCCCTTGTAGAAGCCCCCTCCTTATTTGCGAAAAACTCGGACAGCCACATTTCACAAGCCTATTTTGAGTTCAACTTTACACCAACAAGGGGGCTTTAGCCATGGTCAGCAACAGGTAGTAATCACTTGACGCTATGTCCGGGCTATATGGTGGATGCGATAAAACCTCCCATCCGAGCTCCTGTAGCTTCTGACGAGTCATAAACGAAGTGGGTGGTCTGTCGTTGTCCTGGTGGACCACTACACCCTTCTTGTTGGCCAATTCTGGACGCTTCTGGTCGATCTCCTGTTTCAAGCGGTTCAGTTGTTCGCTGAAGATGGTAGAATTAAGCGTCGGGCCTTATGGGAGTAGCTCATAGTGGATGATTCCCTTCCAATCCCACCAAACACACAGAAAAACCTTCCTGGCCGTCAATCCCGGCTTGGGCACTGTTTTGGACGATTCGCTGGCCTTTGACTACAACCGTTTCGCTTGATATTGTCGTATGTGATGCATTTTTCGTTGCCAGTCACCACCCGCTTAAAAACTGGGTCGAGTTCTTTCCGTTTCAGCGGCGTATCCCAGGCGTTGATTCGGTCCAGAAGATTTTTTTGCGTCAAATAATGCGGCACCCACACATCAAGCTATTTTGCGTATCCAGCCTTCTGCAGATGATTTAAAATGGTTTGGTGACTAACTCCCATCTTCCAAGCGATGTCACGAGATGCCACATGCCGGTCTAACTTGATGTTTTCCATGATTTGATCCGTATTCGTCGTCACAGGTCTTCCGTCGGCTGGCTTATCCACGGTGTCGTTTTCATTCGCTCTGAATCGTCGAAACCATTCCTCCGCAGTTCGAAGTGATAGAGTACCATCCTCCAAAACACCATAATCTCAAGGAACGTTTCTCTAGCGGATTTGCCTTTAACGAAGGAAAACTTTAAAATAGCGCAAATTTCGTCCTTAGTGAACTCCATGTTTACACGTCTATAACTGTTGAACGCAATATCCAAACTAATTATGCATAGCGTCGTTTTTTAGGTTATGCCAAGACCTTTCAAAGATGTATAGTATTGCCAGATATATAGTGTAGTCAAAAAGGCGGAAGGGAGATATTTGACAACCTAATATGTAAAATATCTTATCAAAATTGACTGAATGTATAATATTGGATATACCCTGGTTTAATGCCGAAAATAAGTGAAATTTTACTATACTACATATAATAATTTCCACTATTCTAACAATACTTATTATATTATTGGTTTAGCGCTGAACACGAATGGAATTGGTCTAGACCTTGGTCCTAATCTCATATCCCTAATATCATCAATTCGGATCCTCTGGTTGACGTTTCGCAAATAAACTCAATATTTGGTTGAATTTAGCTTCGGTTAAATTCTTGTCAGACATATCTCATTAAAGGATGATTAATTTTTGCTTTACTCTTGCAACATGATGCTACAGGGATTGATAGTTTTGTTCACCTAACGGTTGTATGTATCACCCTAAATTAGTCGATATGGACATAGGCTTCTGTATATATAAATGATCAGAATGACGAGGCGTGTCCGTTCGTCCGCCGTCCGTGCAAGCTGTAACTTGAGTAAAAATTAAGATATCTTGATAGAGGTGTTCCTTGGCAAAAAAGTAAAGACGAGTTCAAAACGATTTGAATAAAAAAATTTTAAAAGTGGACGTGGCGCCTCCTTTAATGTACATATCGCTCAAGCCATCCAAGCCAAAATAACCCAATTCGCTCAAGATAAATACTATAAAAACCCGCTTATTCCACATATAAAGGTAATGGTAAAAGCGCGATGAGTCATTAACCAATAACTGCAGAGACATTAAATTTTACAACCGTGGTAGTATTGGATATATAGTATTAATAAGAGCCGGTCAAAAATGGACAACGGGACAACTGTTGTACTATGTATGTATATCCCAATGGTCGGAATCCAGTACCAGTTGACTATTGACAGCTTTGACAGGCCCTTGCCCACCAGTCCCTTATACCTAAAATAAATATTATCGACTATATATGTATCCGTATGTACATATATACATATGTATATACTGAGAAGTAGGAGCAAAAACCATTACAACTAGATTCAACTCAATGAGTATTAATTCGGTCATAGACCTAAGCTTTAACACAAAAGATTTTAAAGTTGTTGTTAGATATATGTATGTACATAGTAGTACTTGGAATTAAGTTATTTAGGTTTATTCAATTCAAGTTATTTAATTATATATTTAAGACGTGAAATTATGAATATGCAAAAAAATTTTTTTTTGTAATTACTAAGAAGCGGAAAAGGTTGTAAGCTAATATTAGTTCAAAGATAATATCGGGTGATTTTTTAAGAGCTTGATAACTTTTTTTTTAAAAAAAAAAACGCATAAAATTTGCAAAATCTCATCGGTTCTTTATTTGAAACGTTAGATTGGTTCATGACATTTACTTTTTGAAGATAATTTCATTTAAATGTTGACCGCGGCTGCGTCTTAGGTGGTCCATTCGGAAAGTCCAATTTTGGGCAACTTTTTCGAGCATTTCGGCCGGAATATTTTATCGACAAATTTTGTTCAGCGATGAGGCTCATTTCTGGTTGAAAGGCTACGTAAATAAGCAAAATTGCCGCATTTGGGGTGAAGAGCAACCAGAAGCCGTTCAAGAACTGCCCATGCATCCCGAAAAATGCACTGTTTGGTGTGGTTTGTACGCTGGTGGAATCATTGGACCGTATTTTTTCAAAGATGCTGTTGGACGCAACGTTACGGTGAATGGCGATCGCTATCGTTCGATGCTAACAAACTTTTTGTTGCCAAAAATGGAAGAACTGAACTTGGTTGACATGTGGTTTCAACAAGATGGCGCTACATGCCACACAGCTCGCGATTCTATGGCCATTTTGAGGGAAAACTTCGGAGAACAATTCATCTCAAGAAATGGACCCGTAAGTTGGCCACCAAGATCATGCGATTTAACGCCTTTAGACTATTTTTTGTGGGGCTACGTCAAGTCTAAAGTCTACAGAAATAAGCCAGCAACTATTCCAGCTTTGGAAGACAACATTTCCGAAGAAATTCGGGCTATTCCGGCCGAAATGCTCGAAAAAGTTGCCCAAAATTGGACTTTCCGAATGGACCACCTAAGACGCAGCCGCGGTCAACATTTAAATGAAATTATCTTCAAAAAGTAAATGTCATGAACCAATCTAACGTTTCAAATAAAGAACCGATGAGATTTTGCAAATTTTATGCGTTTTTTTTTTAAAAAAAAGTTATCAAGCTCTTAAAAAATCACCCGATATAATAAAACATAAATATAGACCATTGATAGCACATTTATATTTTGTTAAAAAATTATATTGATGTGGATTTTTAAAGCGAATAATAATACTTAACAGAAAGGTTCATATTAGTACTCAGAAATGAAGAGGGTATCTTTAAATTTTGATACGTAACCACTCAAAACTTCCTGCAATTGGAATACACGACATACTTGTATTGAATCTAGTTAGTTATGTAGTATAAGACAAAACTACTCATTTACATATTTATTTTTTATGCACATATATATATTTTTATACAAATTAATTTTAATTTAGCGGTTCACATTATGAAGGCCAATGGCAAAATGGACGACGGCATGGTTTGGGTGTAGAACAAATTGGTCGTCAAATATATCGAGGGGAATGGTCAAAAGATGGACATAAGGGAAGATATGGTATCCGAGAAAGTACTGTTTCTACCGCTAGATACGAAGGAACGTGGAACATGGGTTATCAAGATGGCTACGGTTGTGAGACTTATGCTGACGGAGGTATATAATATAAATATACTCATATACATAATAATATGCATACCATATATTATGCACTAATGACTGAAGGTACATCCATATTGTTTGCATTAGTCAGATGTTAGATGTACTGGAAATTGAGTGTACAACAAATACATAATTGCTCAAAATTCAATCTATAACATAAAAATTAATAGCAAAATGTGTTGGTAAGCGCATAACTCAACAACGACTGGATCAATTTGGTCATTTCTTTTTTTAAATATTCGTTGAAGTTCAAAGATGGTTTTTACGGCGAGAAAACCTAAAAACAGCCTTTTTCTTCAATGTTTGTTTGTTAGTAACGCTAAGGCTCGAGAACGGCTGCACCAATCTTTTCAGAGATTGTTCGTTGTGGATCGGGGAAGGTTTATAAATAAAAAAAAACCCTATACGTTTCACGAGGAAATGTTGGAAAATTCGATAATTCCAATAAGTAACTTTTTTCCATACAAATTCCTTTTTTAAATTTTTTTCGTTTTATTTTTCAATATTTTGATTTGTAAATTATTTGAATCGTTCAATTTCGATCGATTGCTTTTTATTCTGGCTATTCAAAAGAGAAATTATTGAAAATTATTCAGTGAAAAGATGTGTGTGTTTCACACAAAGTGATCAATTACAGATTGAAATTTGTTACGAAGCCACGAAGAGGTCGCGCTAATATCGGTCGGTGTTCTTTTTGCCATCACCTTATGGCAGTCCAAGACACATGAACGAGTACTCCCAGGATACGATGACATACGTGTGGAATTGTAGATCGCGGTCAATCAGCAAGCGATCGTCACGATGTCACAGCACGACTTTTCAACAGCGACGATGTTTGATGGACTTTATCTTGAAGCAACGTATGGTATATATGGTGCTGTTAGATGCTGGATGTACTCCGTTGAGTTGCAAATAAGTTTTTCGCATGCCCACATTCTTCTTTGGATGGTGGATGGTGGTTACACCAGATCAACTTGATGAAATCATTTCTGCGGAAATTCCTGATGCAGAGAAACTTCCAGTATTATACGAAGTGATGAAAACCAAAACGGTTCATGGACCTTGCGGACACCACAATTCCACTTCGTTTTGTATGTCTGACAATAAATGCACGAAACACTATCCACGACCTTTTCTTTCGGAAACGCAAACTAGAAATGATGGATATCCACTCTATCGGCGTAGCTTACCAGACGACAATGGCAGAACATTTAGCATTCAGCGTAGAGGAGTGAATATCGACGTCGACAACACATGGATCGTACCATATTCGCCACTGTTTTCTAATTCATATTCAAAACTCATGTTAATGTTGAATATTAGAGTTTGGTTAAATCGATCAAATACGTTTGCAAATACGCCACCACAGAAAGAAACATGGCGGTTATTGGCCTTAGCGAGATGAGATCAGCAAGTATCAAAGCGCTTTATAGGATATTTACTTTTGAAATTCATGAACGTTTTCCGGCTGTTGTGCGTCTCGCAGTTCATTTGGAGAATGGCCAAAGAGTGCATATCAACCCAGGGAATATATTACAGCCAGTGGAAACACCACCAGCAACAAAATTGACCTTGACGAGTTTTTTCTCTACTTGCGTCAGTGATCCCTTTGCGAGAACATTGCTCTATTCGGAAATGCCTTGATATTATACTTGGAATACATCGTCGATAAAATAGTTACGCAGAAAACAAGGCCAACTATTAGATTGACAGGTGTGTTCTCAATTAATGCCTTAGGTTGAATTTACACAATCCACCCAAAAAACGGCGATTGCTTCTACCTTCGGTTGCTATTGATAAATGTACGTGGTTCAATTTCATTTTACAACGTATTCGATAAGAATTGGAAATAAGCAAATTCCGGTTGATACTTCCAGTGGTTTGATATCAATTCCATCTGCCTTTTGTTAATTCACTTCAACGAAATATGAACTCATCACGAATGTTTATGCCAACATTGGCCAAATTATCGTAACTACGATTGCTTGAGTACAAGCGCAATTTTAGCTGCCAAAAATACGAAGCCGTGACTTATCCAGTGGAGTTTCTAAAGTCTTTGGAGAGGCTTGATATGCCGCCGCATTATTTGCGTCTCAAAGTTGGATCTGTCATCATATGTTTCGCAATTTTCATGCGGCGAAATTTTGTAGTGGAATCTTACTGATTGTGCCGCAGCTATCAAATACAAGGGGAAGTATGCTTGATTCTACGAATTCCTTTGAGTTCCAACGATTTGCTATTTCAGTTCGAACGTATTCAGTTTCCAGTGAAAATGGCGTTTGCGATGACAATCAACAGGACACAAGGATAGTCGCTAGAAGTGTGGCCACTTATACGTGGCATGTTCACGAGTTGGAAAACCATCTTCTCTGTACATTTACTCAACTTTCTTTTCATTTCAAAACACATAATTTCACGCAGGACAACGCCTGCGAGGTCAGCTAACATTGCTAAGACACATATATGCAATCGGGTACTAGCCATTTGATGTGTGCAGTGAAAATTTAGCATAGAATTCACTTAGTGAAATATGAAAAATATGAAAGTATTTAGACGTTTGGTGTGCTCATAAAGACTTTTATTTATTGATATAATATTTTTAGTTCTGTTTTTAATAATATACTTCTATAAGTCTCCTTTCCTGCAGGCAGATTCTTAATATATGCTTAAAGCATGAGGAAGTAAATTACGTCGATAATAATGAGAATTCGATAAGCAAATGAATGCATATTTATTTGAGAATATTTTTAGGTTCCCAAATACATTATCCATATACCTAATGTACTAGTGTGGCAAAAAATAGTAAGACATTTTAATTTAAATATCGCCCAAAACCTGTTTGTCGAAATATACTTTTGTCTAGCTTGGTATGACTGTCAGTGACATCTATGCGAGAAGTTACATCAAAATAATCATTAGTGTTTAGTATACTCTTGCCTTTTTAGAGTACATTCGGCGATTTTTACGATGAGTGAAATTATTCATATACAAGTATATATAAAACTTTGCACTACTTGCCTAGCGAGGTTCTGCGCTCGGTTTATGACCTGCCACGTAGAAACCACTCCCAATGAAAAAGAAACAACAGCATTGGATGAATGACCCCACTTTTCATGACCATTAATACAAAGTAATAAGAACTATGATTTAAGGGCATCCCTTGGAATGTCCGGTCCCTAAATTGGGAAGGTGGCGATACTCAGCTGGCTGATGTCCTCTTAAAAGTGAAAGCTAACATTATCGCCGTCCAAGAAATACGATGGACAAGACAAGGACAGAGGCGAGTAGGTCCTTGTGAGATTTACTATGGCGGACAAATTCGGTGTGGGATTTGTGATGGGAGAAAGACTCAGTCATTGAGTCCTGTCATTCACTCCGCTGGATGAGCGTCTAGCCACAATCCGTATGAGATTAAAATTTTTCACCATAACACGGATTTGCGCCACGCTCCGACGGAAGAGAAGAACGATATGACCAATGATGCCTTTTATAAGCGCCTCGACCGCACTTATGGCAACCTTCCGCCACGATGCCGATTTTAACGCCGGGGTGGGCAAAAAAGGCATCTTTGGAACAACAGTTGGAAAATTCAACCTTCATAGCGAAACCACTCCGAGTGGGTTAAGCCGGTTGTCTGCGGTACTAGATTACAGCACGAGAAAATTCGTCAAGATACTCGGCTCGATCTTGTTGTGATAGATTGAGTACATGTATACAGTGTCCTTGAAGTGCGTACACTCCTAGGTTCTAACATCGACTCACAACACTATCTAGTTGTTGCGAAGATACGCGAACGTCCCTGTAAAGCAAAGCACGCCTTCCAACGGGAAACCTATTATCACAATCGACTGCGAAACGGTTTTCTACTCGACTTGTACTTCTGCTGAAAGGAAAGTCGACACACACCTTTGTTGCACGAAAATAAACTGCTTCTAGCTTTAGGTACATCAAAAGTTCCGTCAGAATCCGGAAAAACCTTTTCGAGCCGTTCGATACCAAGCGAAGTTTCAGACAAGGAGACTCACTACTTATCTAATCTATTGCTTAAAATAATAGTTAATATGTGCTGTAGACCTGAATAGAGAAGGTACAATCTTATATAGGAGTGTACAGCTAATGGCATACGAAAACCTTAATGATATTATTGGTATCAACAGCCGCACCGTTAGTTCTGCTTTCTCCGGACTAGATAAAGAAGTAGAGCGTATGAGTCTGGTTGAGAACGAGAACAAGACAAAATTTCTCCTAACAGTGATCGCATTCGCGACTGGGCCCTCACGTAACTATTTACAGTCTCTCAATTTTGTGTGTGGAATAGAATTTCTGGTGCCGAAACGTTCAGGATGTGAATTGTTTGTCGCGAGCTAGTTTTTGATACAAATTATTCGAAAAGGGCTGAGAACGCGTTAACGACGAACCAAGGACGGCTTTCAATATCAACGGATGACCAACATGTCAATAAAATAAAAGAATTTGTGTCTGAGAACAGGAGTTTTTAAATACCATATTTGAAAATTTGGAGAAATAAAAGTATTTGTTACATTCAAAGCATAGGGTAACTGTGAGAGTGACACGTCGCTTGACAAAGCTTGAAAAGTGCATTTTTATGTTCTATCACTATTTTTAAGAAAGATATAAGCCAAAAGATATAAGAAAATTCAAAGACTGAAGAGTATTCAAGTAAAAATTAATATTTTTCATTGTTATTCGAATTATTACATTGTGAATCTACAACTTTTTATCTTTTATAGTAAATTTTGTAAAAAAATTTGTTGAAGTATTTTTCTGAATATTAAAAACCAGCGAAGATCGTTTTGCCGCTTCCAAGACGTTGCGCCCGGGGCGACGACCCCTTTTATTTTCCCATATTAATATTTTTGGTTTGTGTTACAAGTGCTCGAGTTCAGACGCCACCAATACGTATTTGGCATTAATTCAATTCGCCGCGATTGAAGATATATGTATAAACTGAAATTGAAGTTACCGAATTTCTCCACACAATTAGAAAGAGTGTATAAACATGTCACATTTAAACTCAATTGGAGAACAGGTGGTACAATGAGGAGTTCCAAGGATAAACGACTGTATACCTTGCAACGTAACAATCGACCCCCCCATGTGGGATAGATACCCATTCGCAAACAAAAACATAAAAGAGGTTGAAATGTGTGAGTACGATGAGCTTGACAAGCAGGCCGTCAAGGTAATGTTCGAAAATTCTACGAAAAGATGCGGCTCTAACTGAAGGATGCTAAGCCCGAGTATACTCTTGTAGAACCCCAGAGGTGATCTAGTGACTGATGTCCAGAGCATACTGAAATTGTGGAAGACTTCTCCAACCTGATGAATGACATTGAAAGCAGACCACCAGGAGATGGTGAACCCAATTCCCCAATCGATAACGATAGAGCGAAAGTTGTATTGCGTGACCATGAAGAAGTTCGAATAACAATTATTCATCTGAAGACAAACAAAGCAGCGGAGGCCGATGTTATTCAAATAAGGCGACAGAGAACTGATAAGAGTTGCATCAGTTTCTTTGTAAAATATGGTCAGACGAAAGCAGGTCCGACCTTGGGAATTTAAGTGTGCTCCGCCAATCCACAAAAAAGGTGAACCCACAATCTGCGTCAACTGACAAGGGAAAAAGCCTTCTGAATAGCAGAAATAAGGTTGTATCGGGAGTACCGTGTAAAGGGGTATAGCCCACCGTTTTCTTCTTCTTTACTGGCAAAGAAACCACTTATGCGGTTATAGCCGAGTTAACAACAGCGCGTCAATCGTTTTTTTTTTTGTTTTTTGTTTTTTACAAAAGGTGGGGCCAATTGGAGATTCCAAACGAAGCCAGGTCCTTCTCCAACTGGTCCTATCAACGGAGTGGAGGCCTTCCTCTTCCTCTGCTTCCTCCGGCGGGTGCTGCGTCGAATATTTTCAGAGCTGGCCATGACCTAGCCAGCGCAGCCGCTGTCTTTTAATTCGCTGAACTATGTCAATGTCGTCGTTTATCTCATACAGCTCATCGTTCCATCGATTGCGATATTCGCTGTGGCCAACGCGCAAAAGGCCATCAATCTTTTGCAGAACTTTTCACTCGAAAACTCGCAATATCGATTCATCCGATGTCATCATCGTCCATGCCTCTGCACCATACAGCAGTACGGGAATAAGGAGTGACTCATAGAGATTTGTTTTTGTTCGTCGAGAGAGGACTTTACTTCTCAATTGCCCACTTAGTCCGAAGTTGCATCTGTTGGCTAGAGATATCCTGCTTTGTATTTCGAGGCAGACGTTGTTGTTGGTGTTGATGCTGGTTCTAAGATAGACGAAATTATCTACAACTTCGACGTTAAGACTGTCAAAGGTGACGTGGGTGCCTAGTCGCGAGTGCGACGACTGTTTGTTTGATGACAGGAGAAATTTCATCTTACCTTCGTTCACCACCAGACCCATTTGCATTGCTGCGTTATCCATTCCAAAACTAACGGCGCGGTTGTTAAGGCTAATGATATCAATATCATCAGCATACGCAGCTTTCACTCACTCTGCAGCTCGAATTATTTTCTCCAGAAGAAAGTTGAAGAAGTCACACGAAAGAGAGTATCCTTGTCTGAAACCTCGTTTGGTATCGAACGGCTCGGAGAGGTCCTTCCCGATCCTGACGGAGCTTTTGGTGTTGCTCAACGTCAGTTTACACTGTCGTATTAGTTTCTGCGGGGATACCAAATTCAAATATCGCGCCATAAAAGCAGCTCCTTTTCTTGCTGTCAAAGGTGGCTTTGAAATCGACGAAGACTGGTGAGTGTCGATCCTCTTTACACAGGTATTTTCCAAGATTTGGTGAATAACTTGTCAGTTGTTGATTTGCCAGGTCTAAAGCCACAATGATAAGGTCCAATCAGTTTGTTCACGGTGACTTTAATCTTTCACACAACACGCCCGATATAACCGTATACGCGATGTTGAGGAGGCTTATCCCACAGTAGTTGGTGCAGATTTTGGGGTCTTCTTTTTTAGGGATTGGGCAGAGCTTACTTAAATTCCAATCGTTGGGCATGCTTTCGTCCGACCATATTCTACAAAGCAGCTGCTGCATGCTCCTTATCAGTTCTTCGCCGACGTGTTTGAATAGCTTGGCCGGCAATCCATCAGCCTCCCCACCAGACGGGTAATTGCTATTCTAACTTCTTCATGGTCCTGCAATGAAACGTCTGCTCCATCGTCATCGATTGGGAAATCGGGTTCGCCTTCTCCTGCCGTTGTACTTTCACTATCACCTAGCAATTTGGAGAAGTGTTCCCTCCATAATTTTAGTATGCTCTGGGCATCGCTCACTAGATCATCTCGTTGGGTTCTGCAAGAGTATGCTCCGGTCTTGAAATCTTCTGTAAACTGCCGCATGTTTTCGAAGAATTTTCTCTTCATACTTGGCTGCAACAAGATAGTGGTCTGAGTCGATGTTAGAACCTCGGAGCGGACGCATGTCTAGAACAGTGGAGACGTGTTTTCCGTCTATCACAACATGATCGATCTGGTTGGTAGCTTTTCGATCCGGAGACAGCCAGGTAGCTTGATGTATTTTCTTATCCTGGAATCTAGTACTACCGATAACCATATTTCTGGCCCGGGCGAAGTCGATTAGCCTCAACCCATTTGGGGATGTTTCCTCGTGGAGGCTGGATTTACCGACTGTTCTGCCAAAGATACCTTCCTTGCCCACCCTGGCGTTAAAGCCGTAAAGCACGATATTGATATCGTGGCGGGGCAGAGCTCATAGGTGCGCTCCAATTGCTCATAGAAGGCATTGTTGGTCACATCGTCCTTCACTTTCGTCGGGCGTGGGCGCAAATCAGCGATATGTTGAAGAACCTGGCTTTGATGCGGATTGTGGCTAGATGTTCATCCACCGGAGGGAATGATATTACTCGGAGGCGGAGTCTCGCTCCAACCACGAATCGCCTCAGTCCGTGTCCCGTCCATCGCATTTCTTGAACGGCGGTGATGTCAGTCTTTATTTTCACGACGACATCAACCAGCTGGGTAACGGCACCTTCCCAATTAAGGGACCGGACATTCCAGGTGCATGACCTCAATTCGTAATCCTTATTTCGTTTGCCATGGTCGTCATCAAAAGGGGGTCTCTCATCCGAGGCAGTTGGTATTTTTTCATTGGGGGTGTTCTTTACGTGGAGGGTTTGAAACCCAGCGCACAATCCCGTGGGTTACTTTAGCTCGCCTTTTAACGGATGTTCTTAGGCTACCCAGAGGATACTTGGTCTAAGACCGGAAGTCGTGAGCTGCTTAAGCCATGTGTGAAAGAATCGTTTCTGGCCACTCCCAAGTGAATGGGGATCAGAGAACTTTCCTCACTTGCGTGGAGTTATGCACATGATGGGCTCTAGCCCTGAAAAATCAAGCACTGACCGGATATTCACCATGTGAATATGCCGAAACTTGGAAAAGTTCCGTGAAAAGAAAATCAACACACACATCCTCTTAGTCGATTTCGGAGCTGCTTTTGACAGTACGAAAAGGAGCTGACTTTATGCCGTGATGTCTGAATTTGGTATCCCAGCAAAATTAATACGGTTCTGTTAACTGACATTGAACAGGTTACAGACAAGGCGACTCTCTTCCGTGCGGCTTCTTTAATTTACTCCGAGTGAAAATAATTCGAGTTGCAGAACTAAATAGAAAAAGTACCATCTGCTATTATGGTATACGGCTGCTGGCGTACGCCGTTGGTATTGATATCGTTGGCCTTAATAACCGCGCCGTTAGTTCTGCTTTTTCTAGATAAGATAGTGTTTAGTTATAGGTTTTTGCCAATGAACACGGATACCAAGTTTTATCCAGATTGCACGGACGGGCGGGTAGACAGACAGTCACCTGGATTTCAACTGAAATTAACTCGACCGGAGAGGCCAAATTTAATATGTATATTGAGTTGACGTGGAAGACGTTAACGAGAGGATTGAAATTCTTTTCAAGTATTAGACCAAAGTGTAAGAAAATTCCTTTCCAATTCAGCGCTAAACCATATAGTTTTTAAGAAAACTGGTATATTTAGTTTCATTTAAATATCACACATTTTTACAAACCTGAACGGTTTAAATACTGGCGGAAAGACGCAAATCACGTTGTGGGGTATGTTGTTGGCAGATAAAGGCAAGCAGCCTGTATATAAAATAAATAGTCCTCACTAATCGACGTATTCGGAATAAAACTTGTTAGAATTACGAAGATCAATATAAGTTTTATACAGGGGTTGGGGGTAGTATTAACTCGATATTATCCATTTTTGCAAATAATTTCCTGACATTAGTTATGGGGGTTAGCAAAAGCTTTCAGACATTTTCGACACAAATATGCACTGTTATGTGGAAAATACGTCTTATCATTTTATTGACATACAAGTATGTTACTCACATAGTAGCTAATATATGCGGTATAAATTACCTAGTTCCCATAGATAAATTATCGAGTTTCCATATGAGTTTTTACCGCATGTGTCGGTCAATATGTGAGTTATCTTAATAAAATTTAAATTGTCGTTTTTAATAATTCGGTATCGCTGAAAATGGATAAAATTGGCTAACAACTAGCACTAGTTTTCATATAATTTATATCAACAATATCAAACATTAAATATTGGTAATGGTATGTAAGGTACGTTACTGAAACTCGAGAGAGAGCATATTTTGTTCTTAGTAATACAAGTATACATACATATATACATATCAAACCAAATAAAATCTGGTCAATACTACGCCTACTTCTATATACTTAATATAAGATTCTCAAACTTCCGGTTGGCTTTTGACCGTATATAAGTCAATATGTAAGATATCTTACCAAGATTTTCTCTACGTATAATATTGGATATCCTTTTCTTTATTGCCGTAGACACCGCTTACGCGGTTATAGCCGAGTTTACAACAGCGGAATAGTCGTTTTTCGTTTTCACTGTTTTTCGCCATTTGGTGATTTCAAGTGTAGCTAGGTCCTTCCCCACCTGGTCCTTTAAACGGGGTAGAGGTCTTCCTCTCGATCAATTCGGACGACATGACCTAGCCAGCGTCGTATAACTCGTACAGCTCATCGTTCCATTGACTGCGATATTCGCCATTGCTCATTCGCAAAGGGCTATAAATCTTCCACAGAGCCTTTCTCTCGAAAACTCGTAGCGCTGACTTATCAGATGTTGTCCTCGTCCATGCCTCCATGCACCATATATGTAGCAGGACGGAGATAACGAGTGACTTATAGAGTTTGGTCTTTGTTAGTCGAGAAAGGCCTTTACTACAGTCCAAAATAGCACCTGTTTGCAAGAGTTATTCTGCGTTAAATTTCGATGCTGACATTGTTGCTGTTAATGCTGGTTCCAAGATAGAGGCAATTATTTACAGCCTCGAAGTTATCGCGGTATAAAGGCAACTCCTTTTCGTGCAGTCAAAAGTAGCATTGTAATCGACGAAGAGATAATGTGTGTCGATTCTCTTTTCACAGGTCTTTTTCAAAATTTGGCGCATGGTGAATATCTGGTCAGTTGTTGATTTTCCGGATGTAAAGCCACACTGATTAGATCCAATCAGTTTGTTGATGGTGAGCTTTAATATTTCACACATAACGCTTGATAAAAGATAATATGCGATGTTGAGAAGGCTTATCCCACCGTAGTTGGCGCAGATTGTGAATTGTGCAAAGCACACCTAAATTCCAGTCGTCGTTCCAAAATTTTAGTACGTTGTCTGTAGCGGTTACTAGACCATCTCTAGGGGTTCTACTAGAGTATGCCCCGGTCTTGAAAACACATATTTTCGTAAAATTTTTGAGCACTATGCCTGTCGACCAGCTTGTCAAGCTCGTCGTACTCACGTATTTCGGCCTCTTTTTTGTCTGCAAATGCTTCTCGCTTCCCTCCTCAACTCTCGGTGTCTACCTCATCCCGCACGTGTTGTGGTCCGCTGTAACGTTGTGAGGTAGGCAATCTGTTTTCTCTAAACTGCGACAAGGCACTTCTTATCGTACCAGCTGTTCGTTTGTCTCTCCCAAAACCAATGGTTTCGTTTGCAGCTGTACGTAATAGCTTTGACAAACGAGCAACTTTAATACGCATTAAGAAATGCTAATGCGCATTAAAATTGTATGATGACAGACGGCATAATTGTGTATTTAGACAGCTGATTGTGAATTGGTTTAGATATTAAAAAAGAATAGTGAAATAAAAATGGATAAGAGGAAATTATTAATGGCAATTTTGGTATTTTTGGAAAATCAATATAAGTTTAAAGAAATATTTCTTTTATTATTAAGTACATTAAAGTACTTAAGAATATTTGAAAAACGGATAGCAAACTGTGCGTTGTTTATTTTCTTTCATCTAGAAATATTAAAATTTTTTTTGTAAATTTTTGTTAATATACTTGCATATAATTAAATAAGCAGTATAAAAACAACTTACTTCTGATGCTGTAAACACAAAAGAGGAGGCAGACTTCAAGCAACATCTGTCAAGCAATAGCAAAAATCGGCCACTTCTGGGCAGTGTTGCCTACTCAAATTTGGTAAATTCAGCTAAATGCACGAAATTTTTGTGCATTACTAATTTGCTTTTCATTGGGGGCGTTTTTTATGTGGCGGGTTTCGAACCAGCGCACAACCCTGGGAAGGTGGAATTGAATATACTTTAGTCGAGAACATCTGAAATTATTTATACGAATTATTTTCGTTAGTCTAACAAACCCTATGTCGATTATGTGCCTCAGTGTGTGAGTTTTATATGAAATTGCTTGAAATATGTTCTATGTCGACAAGATTTCTTTAAAATTACAAAGTTATACGGTAGTTAGAGACGGGAGACAAATCGATGATAATTTGTAAAGTCAAACAAATATGTTCGTGCTATATTACAGATATTTTTTCATGGTCCTTTTGTTTAAATAATAATATTTAACATAATTTTTTGTTAAAGAATTGAAATTTTTTATGTGTTCTTCACGCTAAAAAAAACTGAAAAGTATGTGACACAGCGCGGAAAATATTCACCTTTAATAATCTGCAAAAAAATGTTAATTCATATCTTTCCAAGGACATAGAATTTTTTGTCCCCTTTTCCGCTCTTAAAATGTGCGGCACATCCATTGTTGCGCAGTGCGCTACATAAGCTTGCGACATCTGTGCCACCACAAAAGCTTAAAATGATAAGGAAAATAATCTATTTTCTAATAGAATACATGTTTAATAAATTATTGCCAGTTATTATGAGACGAATGTGTGAATATACAGAATTAGAATAATGTATAATTTACATTTCCTTTTATTTTTATTTGGAGCAGATTAAGAGATACAATTTTTTAATACATTTAGTATAAGGAACATAACAATTGTTTCACAATGGGTAAACATCTTTATAATAAATATTTAATAATATGTGTGACAAAAACTAACCAAAAATAGTCAGTGATTAATAATTCGCAATGTTTTAAGCAATTCATGTGTTGTTTTTGGAAATTTCTAATGCAATTTCTCATCTTCAATCATATACTCGTATAATATTTTCCACACTTGATTCGTCATTTGAAAAAGTCTTACTTCGATTCTTCTTGTCGATCATTGAATCCTTGAAAATAATGGAATTGCCATGCTTGCCATGCTTTATTCAGAATTTTGGAATTTCTTTTTATGAGCAGCATGATTCAGTTAAGAGCAGAAACCGAAATCTATAGGCGCAAAAGCATTTTCTGTTCATTCGAATAGGTTCTGAGCACTCCGTATATGGTTCTAAGTTCTTCACTTTTCATGATCGGAATTATTTTTCCAGTTATACATTATTCTAATTCTGTATGTTCACAAATTCATCTATATGTACAAAAAAATTTACAATAATTTATTTTACAAGTAATCTAATATGATTATTTTCCCGTATCATTTCATGCTTTTCTGGCGGCACAGTTGTTGGAAGCTTACGTAGCGCGCTGCGCATCGAAGAATGTGCCGCACGTTTTAAAAGCGGAAGGGGGAATGCAAAAAAAAAGGAGAACAATTAATGAGATAACGAGAAACTGACGATTATTTTTAACAGCTTTTCCCAGAAAACTAGTTTTCGCACGTTAGCTCCCTTTTCGTAGACCAGGTCACATATAGAGATTTTCGAACTTTCAGGTGACTTTATACCGCATATATCGGCCAATATGTGTGTTATATTAAAGAGAGTATTTTAATGATAACAGTGTATATTGAGCCTATAATGGATAAAATTTTGTGAAAACTTGGCCTAGCCCCCATATAACAAATTTATAATATATTATAATTTTATATGATGGTCAGTATATGAGTTATATATATACGAGTATATAATTGCATAGATTTTGGGCCCCCGGTTGACGATACCAAATTTGATTGCAATTTATTCACGATATAAGGGAAGTTTAAGTTGTTAATATGAAGTTTTGCTAGAGCCTGAAGGAATTGTTCGGGCTTTGATTCTAGTAAGTTGCAAGAGGATAGAATGCAGCAATGAAAATCAGCGTGTAGACTATGTAATTGCAATTTGGCTATGTCAATTTATTTAGATTACGGTCAATTCAAGCAATAAATAAGAAGTATTAGAATTGAAAAACTGCAAAAGGAAAAAGAAATAAGGAAAATGTAAAATGAAAACAATAAAATATCGCAATTAAGGAATGACAAAGTTCTGGCGTAACTGAACTGTTGAGTAGATTATTCCACTAATTTACTATATATAGCTAGATTTCGCCATACAAAAATGACACTTGTTAATCTTGTCACTGAGAAGATTTCAAATCGAAATCTCCTTGTGCGACTCTGATTTAACATCATATGTTTTTCGTAGGGAAATTTATGACATTATCACAGTTGATTTAAAGATGTGAAAGTTTTAATGTCAAAAAAAGTTTATAAAACTCCAACGACAGCGAGGACAGTCTAGATGAGTGAAAAGATTAAATGTAATCTAATCATTTAAAATTTTTATATTGGGTATATGGGAGCTAGGTTTAGTATTGACCCAATTTTATCACTTCGGATGCGGTCGAGCTACGTAATAATTATAACAATACAGCAGCTGTATTGCATACTTGCTGATATACTCTGCTGAGGCGACACTTGTTTATTTTAAATCTCTCAATACAGTTGTAAGCGGATTTAATATATAATAATAATAATATGTTTTTCCAAGATGTCCTTTACTATTTTTTGTTCTCATTATGGAAGGCTTCGTGGCATGAGTTGGTAGCTCTTTTTAGTAGTGCCAGTATCACTGATACCTTTTTTACTGTCGGATCATTAGAGTTATAATTTAGTCGGGCAGTTGTTAATGTAATATACCAGTTAGTCCTAATGACCATCCTTCATCATTATCACCATCGTGATAAGTTCAATGTTGAAAGTAACGTGTTCCAGAAAATTCTTACACACTTCATATATACTTATTTTTCCATTTCTTTCCAATTACACAGATTAACAAAACTCTTTTTTTGCTTATGGATTTTACTCAATATATTCTGGTTATATAAACAAATATATTAAAAGGGTGATTACAAATCGAAATATTAGCTTTTTACGAAATAACATTGTAATAAAAAACCCTTTGTAAATTACTGAATTTTACCAAAAAATTCTCTGAATTCTGATGCTTGAGTATATCATATAAATAAACGACTTAAAAATTGTTTTTGTTCCTTAAGTAAGGAATATGGACTCTGTTTAAATGAGTTAAGCATCCACCCACTCTACCCGGGTAAACTGGCGCACCCTAACCGGACAGCTTAATTCACCACAGCTGATGACGCCAACACAACTCACCATACCTATACACCCACTCATCAAAAAGGATGAACAAAAAGGGAAGCAGACACAATTCGTTCTACACAAGCCGCCCAGCCACAATCGTTTCTTACTTTCGCTTATACGCTGTGTCGCGATAACACCTCACGCTACTCTCCCTTAATCATAAAAGTCAACCACAATCCACGTCAACTTTTCGCCAGCATCTACAATCAACAATATTCGCTCATCAACATTCATCAAGATATTCGATTCTACGTGCCACATCTACATCTTCTACAATCGCTTAGCGGTCCGGTTGGTGAATCATATCCACTCGTACATTCGGCTTTCGACTATAGCTTTATATTTTGTAAACATACGTCTTAAGTATACAATAAATTAAAATGATTATACATTTAAAACATGTGAGCATCTTTATTTAAGTGCGAAAGTGTGCGAAAGTGGTTAGTATTATTATCAAAATATTCATGGTCCTTCGAGCCTTACCGATAGGCACCTTCGGATTTATCTACATAAGAACGAACTAAAATTATTAAGAAAAATAATATTTAATTGTTTTTACTACAAAGTGCAGTGACACAAAATTAAAACTAAGGAATTGTGCGGAGAACAAACCCAAAAAATTAAATAAAAATACAGTGCAGTGACACCAAAGATAAAGCACGTATCTATACATAAATATATTATAACACAGTGGTACATAAATCTAAATGCATATATGTATATACATAACATAACTAAAAGTGTGGTGACAAAAAAAAACAGCAGAGAAAAAAGTGTGCAGTGAAATATATACACATATGTACAAACAATTATCAAAAACAAATTCATATTTGCGCAAAATTTGGATAAAATTCCGAATTAAATAAAAAAAAACATTAAAATACATACATATGTATATTAAAAGTGCGCGTCAACCAAAACTTAAAATTATATACCAGTGTACAGAAATCAAAAACAAAAACTATTCGGGCGCGAAACCTAAAAGCAAACAAAAAAGCAATAATAATAATAGCCTAAAAACAAAACATAAATCGCGCGCGAAAAACGCCTAAACATTAAAACAACGAAAAATCACAACAACGAAACAAACGGGGGCGAACACCTCAAACAAATATATGTACACACAAACAAAACAACAGCAGAAGGAAGAAGCCAGCTGGAGCACAGAAAGAGGAACAAAACGCAAAAGGCGGTAGGGCAACATATCCATATACATGCACCCTGCAAAGCATACCAAGCAAGTACAAAGTGAGAGTATTATATTCTTTTTAATTTATTATATGCAAATACATATGTATAACTGAAAAGCCGCTTCCACGGCTTGATAAAAAAGGAAAACATAAATCTAAACATGGTAAAAGCCGCAATACCGCTTAACGCATTAGATTTACATTTATGTATTATCTAATAAAATAAAAATTCAGGTATTTACTTGCACTAGTATCCGCCAATACCTCTTATACTTAAAAGTGATAAGCAGGATTGCTTAAAATTAGTAAGCGGAGGCAATAATTAAAATTGTTACAGAAAAAGAAACAAAAAAAACATACTTACAAACATACATACATATATGCGTATCTAACTAGTGCAAATAAATTTTTTACATACATACATATTAGAACATTTGCATATAAACATAAGTACATACATATATACATATGTATAATAGAGCATACGGAAAACATCTGGTTTACCTAATCCGTTTTCGCGCTCATTTTCTTTATAGAGTTCACCTTCGAATTTATACCCTGCACTGGGTACTATACATATGTTAAATTTTAAATAATTTTCATAAAAAGGTGATCGAATTATTTATTAAATAAATCAAATATTCCGGTATAGTAACACTGAATATTTTAGTAATAAAAAATAATTATTAATACCAAAAAAAAAAAAAAATTAACAAAAATAGATATTGGTAGATAAGTATACAATATACTATGTATACTTCTATCCAAAGTCCACATTTGTAAATATTCAGCAATACCCCTTGTTCTTTGTCAAATAAAAACAAGCGGGATTGCACAAAACATTACAGCATACACTTTGCGCACATACATTAGCACAAACATACGTACGTACACATCCTTTTAAATTTACCTCTTGTTCTTTGGCAAACAAAAACAAGCAGGATTGCTTACAAAAAGCGAATTGACCTCTCTAACGAGCTCTCAGTTGCACAAAACATAAGTACATACAAGCCAAGTATTACGGTGTGCCTATATACCGACATATATTAATTTAAAAGAAAAAAATAGAAAAATGGCTAATGACGACACAAATCAAAATACACCTGGAGCTGCACGCTCAAAACAGGTTGCTAGATTTATATCAGAAAGTGACAGTTTAACAAGATACTGCACTAGATTTGCCTCTTCACCGATTCACGAAAACTCGGAATCGTTATTAGAAATGAAAAGTCAAAATCTGAAAAATTTTTGGACTCGCCTCCAAGCGGCTCATGACGCCATTGTAATTTCTGACGATTCAGATCTACCACACAATTTTAAATTATCTGCTTACGCCATATACGAAAACTGCTTAAACCAGTACGAAGAAACAAAAGCTATGATTTACGATCAACTAAAGCTCATTAAAGCAATTGCACCTACTCCCCACAGTAGAGTAGCGCTGCCAAGAACACAGTCGGAAGGCAAGTTCAGGCATCCAACTCGAGGTGCCCGCATGTGACACAGAAACCTTTCACGGAGGTTATGAAGAATGGCCGTCCTTCCGGGACATGTTCACAGCCGTGTACATAAACCATCCTCAATTATCACAAGCGCAAAAATTGTATCACCTCAGATACAAAACCAAAGGTCAAGCAGGGGTAATAGTCAAACAGTTCGCTCTCAATGACGAAAATTTCAATTTTGCATGGGAAGCTCTAAAAGCACGATATGAAAACGAAAGAATACTGGTCGATAAGCAAGTAACGACACTATTAAACTTGCCTAAAATCAAGAAAGAAACAAGTGAAGAATTTGTACGACTACAATCCAATTTCTAATTGTTTGTCGATTCTGTCGACACAAAATATTCCCACAGACAGCTGGGACCCAATTCTGGTAAACCTTTGCACCGCTGCAATACCAGAAAAGTCGTTACTTCTATGGGAGCAATCGCTCTCATCACGGAAAAAATGCCCAACGTGGCAACAAATGAAAGATTTTCTCACCACCCAATATGAAATTGCGGAAAGGTTGGAAGAAAAAATAATCAAAACTATGAACATTAAGCACGACCAAAATGGAAACTTAAATAGACCCCAAGCTAAAAGCAAAACCAAATCAAACAAAAGTAAGGAAGGGCTAAGTTCGGGTGTCACCGAACATTTTATACTCTCGCATGATAAAGTGATAATAATTTACATATTTCTTTATTTTGCAGTAAAATTAATTAGATTAGATCAATTTGTGTACTTTGAGTATTGAATTGTATTTTAATTTCCTAATGTACATATATATCATACAGAGAAGGCATCAGATGGAATTCAAAATAGCGTTATGTTGGAAGAAGGCGTGGTTGTGAACCGATTTCACCCATATTTCGTACATGTCATCAGGTGTTAAGAAAATATTATGTACTGAATTTCATTGAAGCAGTTCCTGAGATATGGTTTTTGGTCCATAAGTGGGCGGCGCCACTCCCATTTTCAATTTTTAAAAAAAGCCTGGTTGCAGCTTCCTTCTGCCATTTCTTCCGTAAAATTTAGTGTTTCTGACGTTTTTTGTTAGTCGGTTAACGCACTTTTAGTGATTTTCAACATAACCTTTGTATGGGAGGTGGGCGTGGTATAGTAGTTTATAAGTTACGTCCAAATATGCCCCTCCCTAATGCGATCCTTTGTGCCAAATTTCACTTTAATATCTTTATTTATGGCTTAGTTATGACACTTTATAGGTTTTCGGTTTCCGCCATTTTGTGGGCGTGGCAGTGGGCCAATTTTGCCCATCTTCGAACTTAACCTTCTTATGGAGCCAAGAAATACGTGTACCAAGTTTCATCATGATATCTCAATTTTTACTCCAGTTACAGCTTGCACGGACGGACGGACGGACAGACGGACGGACGGACAAACAGACATCCGGATTTCAACTCTACTCGTCACCCTGATCACTTTGGTATATATAACCCTATATCTGACTCTTTTAGTTTTAGGACTTACAAACAACCGTTATGTGAACAAAACTATAATACTCTCCTTAGCAACTTTGTTGCGAGAGTATAAAAACACAATCATTCACATCCGAACAAAGAAAACATACGTCATGCGAACTATGCACAAGAGGGCATAAACTTAAAACTTGCGAGGAGTTTAAAAAATTAAACATTAACGAAAGGAACAACTTTATCAGATCAAAAAGATTCTGTACAAACTGCTTGCAAAGCAAATTTAATTGCTCATATTGTCACAAAAGACACAATTCAATGCTTCACTACCGCACATTTCTTAGCTCACCCCAAAGAAGCACTTATACACAAAGAACCACTGGTATAATTGCAAAAACAAATCCAGAAACCCGAAATTCGAAAAATTGCCAAGAGACGCCATGTTGCTCAAAGGCACAAAAAGTTCAAATGCTGCACAGCGAAACACAAAGTGGACTAGTTACAGAACTAGTTACCACCATACCAACTCAAGTTGAGGATAATGCAAACCTTAATTCACAATTAAGGAAATTTCGAGATATAGGGAAACCTCCTCCTATATTAAAAGCACATACAACTTTTCGGCCCCGCAGGATGGCTTTCGCCAATAATGAAAACCAAATGTGAACAAATCCTAGAGCGGTGGCAGGCTACTAGACGCCAAATTAGTGCATACGCACTAAAAACATAAAATATAACACAGTCAATTTTCAAAAATAAATAAAATCAAAAATAAAGTTAAAGGATCACCATACTCCCAATGCGATACATTGACGCACCTGCTCTTACAAAAGCTAAGGTCGCTCTCATCACAACTATCCAACCGCTTCTCATATACGTATGGCTGGGTTATGGGAATCAGCTATACAAAGCATCAACTTAATTATGAAGAACTTTATATTTTATGGATAGAAGCCGATCTCCATTCAGGGCCATTCTCTCGCAAGATCCCACTAATTTCATAGTCCTAAATCTAGGGCTAAGGTGTACCCATTCTGGCCACATCTTAGCCAGGCGTGGAGTTACTATCCTTTATAAGCCGATAACATAGAAAAGGCAAATAAAAAACAACCGGTATACCATACCGATGAAATAAGAAATTTTAAATAATCGCTAATGAAATGAATACAAGCAAACAACGCATACACTTGTTTGCCATAATAATGAGTCGTCAAAAAAGCAAAATCAAATAAACCCGCAAAATAAAGTTTCTTCCCTTAAGCACCTACCCGCATATTAAAATGCACATTCTAATACATGTGGTATGTTTCAAACCAAAATCCGTACTCTACACACACGGATAAATATGAGTAGATTACAACTCTATCAAGAAATACTTCTGCTGTCAGAACGTATTCCGCGCTTCGGCTACTCTACCAGCAGTTTGCCGAAATAAATGCAGCAGCATATACATATGCAATACTAGGCAAAATATGGATGTTTAAATGAGTTAAGTATCCACCCACTCTACCCGGGTAAACTGGCGCACCCTAACTGGACAGCTTAATTCACCACCGCTGATGACACCAACACAACTCACCATACCTATACACCCACTCATCAAAAAGGATGGACAAAAAGGGAAGCAGACACAATTCGTTCTACACAAGCCGCCCAGCACAATCGTTTCTTACTCACGCTACTCTCCCTTAATCCTAAAAGTCAACCACAATCCACGTCAACTTTTCGCCAGCATTTACAATCAACAACATTCGCTCATCAACCTTCATCAAGATATTCGATTCCTCGTGCCACATCTACATCTTCTACAATCGCTCAGCGGTCCGGTTGGTGAATCATATCCACTCGCTTCGTACATTCGGCTCTCGAATATAACTTTATATTTTGTAAACATACGTCTTAAGTAAACAATAAATTAAAATGATTATCCATTTAAAACATGTGAGCATGTGGTTAGTATTATTATTAAAATATTCAGACTCTGTTTTCGTCAAGACGAGAAAGGTTTATTTGAAAAAATTGGTATTCCATCTTTTGCAAAATTAAAGCAATTCTTGATTCTAAAATGTAGGAATGGCTTAAATAAAAAAATTATAGATTTTGATATTGTCCCGAAGAGAAAAAAAACCTGGAACAAATTTACGGCATTAGTGCATAATGAAATGGTTACGAATTTTCTAATCATCAAATATAGAAAGTCTCTAAAGATTCACATATTCCATCAGCTGTCTCCTGATGCATGCGCAACTGTGTTATGATTATTTCTTTTTTTTTTTTTTGCTTTAGAAAACGTACCTTTCATTCATTTATTCTTGTGTGGTGTAATTTATTATAAAGAATTTTAATAGTTAAGTTTTAAAAACAGAAGAAAAAATACATTTGTATTTTCATTTGTCGTTTGAACGATTCACAATGGTCAAATTGGTCTAAAATATGCACTAAAGATAGCGACTGTGCCAATTTAAACACGCACAAAGTCATCGCAATGACCTTTTTGTGCATGTAAACGCCAAGTGATGGTACTAAAAATCAAACGTGAAGATATCTACAATTACAGTCTAAAAGGTGTCCTATTTTACTCAATGAAAATCTCGCTTTCTTTTCAAAAGTAATTCGCATGGACTACTCAGAAAAAATAATGTCGCTAAATACCCAGATATCGGTGCAGTCCAATGGATATAAATAAGAGGGTGGAACAGTTTATTTTCTAAAATGTATTCCCTTTTTTAATACCAATTTACATATTAAGTTGGAAAATATCCCCTTTTCGCCTTTTTGTCTTTTGAAATTCGCGGCTATGTATAAAGCGTTACAGAGCTCGTATCTACCAATAATATATATCTTTGAAAGGTCTTGAAATAATCTACAAAACGACGATATACATGATTAGTTTGGATATTGCGTTCAACAGTTATAATCGCCGTATTTTTTCCTAGAATTTTCGAGCATTACCCCTGTCGGCCAGCTTGTCTAGCTCTTCATACCCACGCATTTTGGCCTCTCTCTTTTTCTGTCTGCAAATACATCTCGCTTCCCTCTTCAACTCTCGGTATCTATCCCATCAGTCTGCTTTCTCTCCGTTGCGACACTGCATTTCTCATCGTACCAGCTGTTCTTTTACATTTCCGAAAACCAATGGTTTCGTTTGCAGCTAAACGTAAGGAGCTTGAAATGCCGTCCCACAGTTCCGTTATACCGAGTTGTTGACGAGTGCTCTTAGAGAGCAGGAGTACAAGCTTAGTAGAAAATCGTTCGGCTGTCTGTTGTGATTGCAGATTTTCGACGTCGAACCTTCCTTGTGTTTGTTGGTGTGCGTTTTTTGCTGCACAGAGGGATGCGAATCTTGGCTGAAACAAGATTGTGGTCTGAGTCGATGTTAGGACATCGGAGCGAACACACGTCCAGAACACTGGAGACGTGATTGGTGGCTTTTCGATCCGGAGACAGCGAGGTAGCTTGATGTGTTCTCTTGTGCTGGAATCTAGTACTACAGATGACCATATTTCGGGTCACGGCAAGGTCGATCAGTCTCTACCCAATTGGGGATGTTTCCTCTTGGAGTATGAATTTACCAACTGTTACGCCAAAGATACCTTCTTTGCCCACCCTGGCGTTAAAATCGCCAAGAACGATTTTGATATTGTGGCGAGGGCAGTACTCATAGGTGCCCTCCAAGCGGTCATAGAAGGCATCTTTGGTCACATCGTCCTTCTCCTCCGTCGGGGCGTGGGCGCAGATCAGCGATATATTAGGTTAGGTCAAATCATACGAAAAAAGCCATGTTTTTGTGATTTTTTTCCTGACGACACAGTTAAAATTTATTTATCCAACCAATGGCACATTGAAGTCTGACATTTGAAAAATGTCTTATCAATTTTTTACAAAGAAATATTAAAAAATACGGCAATGTAGCAATTGTCCGGACGGGTCTCGAAAAAAAGTTAAATTGCGGTGTCCCTCATAACTCGTTGCTGGATCATTTGAAATCAAAAAATGAAAGTTCATTCGTTAAATAATAGTTTTCCCTAGGTAACGCTGTAAGGGTTTTTTTTGAAATTCCAATTTTTGAATTTTTTCAAAGACTTATAAGTGAAAAACACAATTTTTTGGGAAAAAATCGGCTAATTTGTTATTGCGAAATCAAAATTATGAACAAAAAAAAAGAAACTCTCCAGCTCCTCGTAAAATATGTACAGAAATAATGTTTAAAATTTCAAAAGGATCGGTGCAGTAGTTTTGATGTTATGAGGAGCACCGACTTTGAAAACGTGAGTTGTGGGAAAAACGCTTTAAAGTTTCACATACGCTCAGAACCAAATCGGAGGGCGGAGACTTACAAGTGTATATCTCCGTCAATTCTGTTTTAATTGCTCTCAAATTTTCACAGAATAATCTTAACATATTATACATTAATATAAAATAGAAAAAATGCAAAAAAAAATAGTACCTTACTCCCCCCTTAAATCGTTATGCTTAGTGCGATTGCCATGGTCGTCATTAAAAGGGGGGGTCTCTCATCCGAGGCTGGTTGTTATTTTTCATTGGGGGTGTTTTTTACGTGGCGGGTCCCAAACCCAGCGCACAACCCTGTGTGTGGTTACTTCAGCTCGCCTTCAAACGGATGTTCTTAGGCTACTCAGAGGATACTTGGTCAAAGACCGGAAGTCGTGAGCTGCTTGAAATGTAAATATAATCGTTTCTGGCCACTTCCAAGTGCATGCCGATCAGAGAACTTTCCTCACTTGCGTGAACTTCTACACTCTCTCATTTCTACTCACTCAAATTAACAGCTCAAAAAAAGAAACACCCTAATGTATATAGTGATTTCCACAAAAACGTATTTTTCACCAAAACACCTACAATCTAAATAATTACATGTAAGGAAAAGCTAAGCTCGGGTATAAGCGAACATTTCATGCTCTTGCAACTTGCAAAGATTAAAGCCATGGTAATACTTTCAGGTAAATAAGTCCTCTTAGTTATACAGGTCTATATTAACCCGATTCAACCTATTTGTACCACATATGCGTATTAGTATCAGGAAAATATTCGCTCTGAATTTCAATTATGTATCTCATACATTGCGCGGAATTTTTGGTATGAGGTCAACTATAGTCTCTGGGGTCCACATATTCGTTAGCTAAGGGATTGAACAGTTTTGAGTCCATTTATACAATTTTTGGTCATAAGGTGATATATTTCAAAAGATTACTGGTGCAAAAATTTTTCCCGTTATATTAATTGCTTTTTCATTTGCATACAGCAAAATTTAAGAATCCAGTGAAATTAAAAATTATGTTATATGGGAAGTTGACATAGTTGTAGTCCGATTTCACTCATATCCACACTGTTACATTGGGATGTCAGTAGAGTAGTTGGTGGAAATTGGACGGTCGGGTCTCGAGATATGTGATTTCTCCCAAAAGTGGGCGGTTCTACGCCCATCGTCTAATTTTCACAATAGCCCCATAAAGCCCTCTCATACCGGAGGTAAATTTAAGTGTCTCTGACGTATTTAGTTATTGATTTATTGCGCTTTTAGTAGTTATCATTCAATTTCATCTATTTTCACACTGTCGGTAGAAGTTCGTATAATCTTTGCGCTAGGTTTTAATTTGGTTGTATATACATATCTACATTTTACTTATTGGAGGGCGGGACCACGCTCAGTTTTTTAAATTTTTTACTCTTAGGTGCCCATTTTTACTGCTGCTATATTACACTTTTAAAGCGAATACTTAGTTCAAATTATATTAATTTAGTGCTTAGCTAAAACACTTGATAAGTTTTCGGTTAATGGCGTTTTGTGGCAGTGGTACAATAACGCCCTCTGCGAACCCTTTTTGTTTTTTTTGGAATGCGCATACCAAATTTCATCGAGATATCTTAATTTTTACTCAAGTTACAACCAGCATGGGCGGACGTACAGTCAAACAGTCACCTGGATTTCAACTTGTCCCTTCATCCTGATCATTTATATACATACATATAGAACTCTATATCTGTCTCGCTTAATTTTAGGTGATACGTCCAACCGTTAGGTGAACAAAGCTATTATACTCTTCAGCAACCTGTTACAAGAATATGAAAACTGTCAATGTAATTAAAGAAACAATGAATAAAAAACAGTAATTCACTTTGTTCCGTTGAAACTTTCAAATCTTTCCACACCTGACCTCTTGTTTACTTTCCCCACACGAAACATATGGAAATATAATAACAAACTAAGTATTGTGCAACTGAAAATTTTTATGAGGAATAGAGTTTTTATTTTGCCATACTCTATCTGGCAATTGCAATTTTGCACAAGGTGCATCATAACAATAAAAAAGAAAGGAAGAGTTTGATCAAACATTTTATAATTTTGCAAATTTCAAGGATCAAAGCAATACTTTCAAATATTGGTAAAACGTTTACATTAAAAATTTTTTCTACAAAATTATGAATGGAATGTACTTCTACTTGGTATCTTATTAACTTATCCGTACACTCACACAGTTTTGTTTAATACCTCCAATATTTATATTAATATCAACATCGAATGAGATATACATACATATGTGATATAAAATCTACCAAATGGTCAAAATTTAACATAAGGAAATTTGTGTATTAGGAATAAGAGGCTAAGATCCAAGTCCAAACTAACTACATTCATATTCAGTTCATTCAAGTTCATCAACGGTTATAACTTAGGAGGAAAATCCGGAATCACAGTATAGATTATATTATAAAGTTTCAGCGCACGGACGGATGGACAGAGAATTAACTGAAACTCAACGAAAAAAGTAAATTTTTATCTCAAGAATTGCTACAGTTACCACAATTGATGACATAAAGTGTTATATCTCGTCAAAATTAAAAACGGACGATACTGACATCTAACTTTAAATACGGCAGTAATATTTCGTCTTTTAAGATCGGCATTGGTTGTTGACAGTTGGCCACCTGGTGTCCTGGTGCCTTTCTGCGTGATTGTGTGGTTTCACTGTGGTTGTTGCTAAAATACCAAGAAAACCCTTTGATACAAAAACCTGATTAATAATAATTCGATGAGTATTTATTAAATATCATTAATTGTAATTTTAAAATCATCGCTTTCACATAAATTTGGCTAACTTTTTGATAATGCGATATTCAATAGCGAATTTGAAATCTTTAGATTGATCGGTTGAGCAAAATAGAAGGTGTTATCCTGTTTGCTGTACATTCTTTAATTGCATCTGAAGAAGTCGAAGATGAGAAACATGCAGACGTCATTGAATTTAAGTTTGCGTTAATGGTGGTCATATTTACTTAACTTATCATATATACTGACTCAATCGAACTTATCTGTAAATGTGATGCATGCTATTTTTTTAATAAATAATGCTTTTTCTATGGCAAAAATACTGATTCCTTAATTGTTTTTGGAGATTTCAACGTACAGTGTGTAACATGGAAATCTATCATTAATTACATCATTCCTGTTAGTTTTCGCTTTTGTTTTAACGAGTTCTTAGATAAAATGTCGGAGTTGGGTCTTCACTAAACAAACAAAATTGGTAAGTTTTTAGATCTGATTTACGTTGATAACGCTTCAATATTCTCTGTTGTCCGATGTTATCCTTTGGTTCTGCCAGAGGACTCTTATTATCCTGCTTTGGAAATTAATATCGAAATCATAGCCAACTTACTCCATAATAATACACAAGACTTTTGTTCTCGTTTCAACTTAGCAAAAGCTAAATTTAAGAAGATTAATTGTGAACTTTCTAAAGGAACTTGGCCAGATTACAGTGGTAATATTGAATTTAGTGTCTCCCATTTTAATTAAACTATTTTAAATTTGTTTGAAAGTTCCGAAATGAGTTGTTACTCAAAGAGAGAATTCTAATTTGTGGTTTTCGTGAGAGTTATTAAATTAAAAAAATACCATTTTATACTCTTGCAACTTGCAAGAATCAAAGCCAGGGAAATACTTTTAGGTGCAAAACCAAACATATAGAGTAAAGTCAGCCAGATGTTCGAAAATCCTGATATTAGTCACATAGGGCCATGTTTCCGCTCAAATTTATCTATTTAGGCACAAAGATACACTGTTATGAATAAAACACGCTCTTTTATTTTCATTGGCATAACTTACATATTGGCCAATATATGCGGTACAAAGTCACCCCGATGATCAAAAATTTTTATATTAGGTATATGTATTGGTCCGATTCAACCCATTTTAGACATACAGACATACAGACAAGTCACCCCGATGATCAAAAATTTTTATATTAGGTATATGTATTGGTTCGATTCAACCCATTTTAGACATACAGACATACCATTATAAGAGAAGGATTGCTCCTTAATTTCAGTTATATATCTCACACATTGACCGACATTTTCGATCAAAAGTCAACTATAGGTACACTTGAACAGTTTTTATTGGATGTAAATAATTTTGGTCATAAGGTGGCATACACTAAAAGCATTAATCGATCAGAGTTTAATCCCGTTATATTAATTGCTTCATGGTTTGTGTACTGGAAAGTAAAAGAATCAAGTGGAATTTAAAATTGTGCTATAAGGCAAGTAGGTGTATGTATTGTCCGATCTCGCTTATTTTCACATTGTAAGATAGGAATATGAAAAAAATGCCACTTACCAAATTTTCTCGAAATCGGTTGGTCCCTATTAAACCGTATCATACCATCCTTTTGGCAAAGATTTACGCTTCTGGGAGAAAGCGGGGTTTTCATCCGATTCATCCATTTTCACACCGTATTTAGGTTTTCTTTTAATATTCCTGCTGGGCAAATTTGATTGTTGTAACTTAAGTTGTTTAGAAGATATATACATACATTAAACTTGTTAGAGGGCTTTTCCCAAAAAATTTTGCCAACAGATGCTCTTGCATCCTCTTAATTTAGAGCTTAGTTTTGGCACTCTATATGTTTTCTGTTAATGGTGATTTGTGGGCGTGGCAGTTGTCCGATTACGCCCATCTACGGAGTTGATTTTTTTTTGTACTAAAGAACCTACAAACCAAGTTTCATCAAGATTTCACAATTTTTATTCAAGTTGCAGCTTTAACGGATGGACAGACAGGTAGTCAACCGAATTTCAATTTTCCGCTCATCCTTATCATTTATATATATACACATAACCATATATCTCAATTAATTTTAGGTGATACGTACAACCGTTAGTTGAACAAAACTATAATACTCTGTGGCAACTGGTTGCAAGAGTATACAAATAATATTATATTAAATATATAATATATTATATATATAGTTAAATATGTTAAAACAATAATTTTATTACGGCCCAGATATGATACCCTTATGCTTCTTTTAAAATGTGCCACATATACAAGGTGTGTTCCAAAGTAAACAGGTTTTTACAAAAACAAACAGAACAAATGGTTTTTTTCGGCAAAATCAATTTATTTTATTCAAAATAGTCTCCTCTGCCAGTCTGCCGTTGCAAACATTTTGAATGGCTTCTAACACCCCTATTCTGTACACTTGACAAATTCAACATATTTCTAATTTGTCAAAATTTGAAATTTATCAAGCATTTCGTATTCTGTGCCTGAAAAAATATGTATTTTCTTTATAAGTTGTTAAGATGTCAAATGCTCTTGACAGTGCTCGTTATGAATTAAATATTTGATTGTGCATCTTGTTGTGAAAATGGAAGATATTTTACTTTTGTTATTATTGTTAAACGAAGATGAAAATTTGTGAGAATAGGAATCGCGCGTGGCATTTAAAATATTTACGCGACGATAGCAATCCATTTTCTGTGAGCGAGAATACCTTTGGGCAAAAAATTTGAAAAAATTGATGAACTAGCCCCACACAATGATCAGAAAACGTCACTACCTTTAACTGTAATGGTTCCATCAGCTTTGAACTTCTTTGGACACGGCTCATATGTATCAGGAAATGTGTAGGTAACAACGTCAACTTGCCCATGAGTCAGTCGTCAGTTCAACAGAGGAAGAAACTTTTATAAAAATGGGGCAATTATTATTGTAATACAAATAATAATATACTAATTTACAGCCCTATTCTGAAAAAACCTCTCAACTGAGTTGAAAGGAAAAATTTGAGAGATTTCTTGTGAGGCATATTTTGTGAGGCTATTCTTGCTCAAACCTCATAAGAAAAAAGCTTAAAAAAGTCACCACGTGAGGTAAAAAGCTTTTTGCTGTCAAACAGCTGTTTTAATAAAAATAAACAAACAAAAACCCAAATGGATAATAAAAATATGTATGCGTCTGTGTTTGAGGGTGAAACAATCCCATTATGGGTACAATCGTTTGCGCCGATTGTGCCCTTGATCCCAAATTTCGTGTAAAATCTTTAAGAGAAAATTGATTTATTTATTTATATTTATTTTTATTTTATTTTACCCCTTCTTTGTATCTGAAACATCCTGCGCGCTTGAAGGGAAATAAATTTCACTGCCCTTAACATCCATAATTAATTTCGAAATAAAGTGCAGAGGTCTAGACACAGAGGACTGGCTCATAGAGAGCATATAACTATTACCAACGCATTTTTGGTAAGAGCCATGCCCGTAAAAATACAAACACGCCAGGAAACGCAGATCAAAAGATATACTCGACTTCTGCTCATCATGCGGCACCAATTCACCTATAAGCACTTTACATAGCGATTTTGGGAATCGAAATGTATTTATAATTGTTGTGTCTTGCATACTAAAAGGATCGATTTGTCTCGCAAACCCTTTAACACTTTCCTCCTACCGCCCGATTCCTCCGCCTCAACAATTGCCGCATATACAAATAATAGTTCCTCCATGCTAATTATAACACTCAATTCTCAATTTTTTTAAAAAATGTAAAATATTGATTTAAAACAAAACAAACACAGATGTTTTCTATTATGATGGCTGCTTTCACACGTCACAGATATTTGTGATAATAGTGAGCATTTGAGCTTTTGAATTTTCGCCAGAATAAGGTAACCCTCACTATAGTGAGAAACATCACTGTAGTGAGGTTGGTGACTTTTGTGAGGGCATAAGAATAGGGCTGTTAAGGTAATTTATTTGATATCTATTCCAGATTTTTTAGAAAATTTGGAATAAAAAGCACCATAGGAGCAATTGACTGCACGCAAATTGCTATCAATATAATTTGAATAGATATCAGCTGTTTCTATTTACATTATTTTGTTCACCACGCGTGTGGGGAAAAGCTTTGCGAATTGAAGCTTTTACTTTTATCAAGATTGGCACAGAATACCAAAATATTTCGTGCTTTATAAATATTTAAGTTAATTTTCAATATTTAATAATTTGTCAAGTGCACAGAATAGGGGTGTAAGTCTGCATAACGCTTTCCTTTCATGGGCAAATGCATTTTTCCGAAAGGAAAGAAGTCACACGGTGCCAAATCAGTGATTAATGGTTAAAATGTGATTTTTGGTCAAATAATCGGTCACAAACGTCGATCAATGAGACGGCGCATTATCGTGCAACAAACGCCAACTTTCATCTTCGCGATATTTGGGCCGAACACGTCGAATACGGCGCACCAAACGCTTAAAAACTCCAAGGTAGAATACCGCATTAACGTTTTGGCCGGGTGGAACAAATTTTTTATGGACAATACCCTTGGAATCATAAAAACAAATCAGCATTGTCTTCACTTTTGACTTCTCCATGCACATTTTTTTGGGTTTTGGCTCGTCCGGTGCCTTCCATTGAGCACTCTGACGTTTCGTTTCGGGATCATATTAAAAACACCACATTTTGTCACCAGTCACAATATTGCAAAGGAAGTTTTTGACCTCTTTAATGATGTCCTTCGAATGTTGGCTTCAGAGCAATTTTTGGTGGTCAGTCACTTTGTGCGGAACAAACCGTGCACACACATTTGGTAAGCCCAAATGTTCGGTCAAAATGCGATAAATTGATGTTTTGGAGATGTTCAGTTCCATTTCCATGAATTTCAATGATGATTTTGGCTGATTTTTGATGAATTCGCGCACAGTTTCGATGTAATTTCCGGTGATCACGGATTTTGATTGTCCCACATGTTGATCGTCATTTATATCTTCACGACCACTTTTCATTGAAACCACTCATGCACTCTGCTACGGGAAAGGCAATCATCGCCATTAACTTATTTCATCAATTGAAACGTTTTGGTAAAATTTTACCAATTTTAAAACAAAATGTAATGTTGGCTCTTTGTTCGAAGTTCATTTTCGCACCAATAACACAAACATACAATGAAATGTCATGAAATTATATAGATGGCGCCACCAGGGGCGCTAAACTCAAAAAGTCCTGTTTATTTTGGAAAGCTTCTTGTATATTTATACTAATCCTTAACAAAACTATTTAATGTACATATCTCTTAAGGCTTATTTCCAACAATATAGAAAAAGTCATTTATAAATCCTTTACATAAGAGTCATCCATTGAAAACTATAGGGGAATAGCAAAGTTGTCAGCAATACCTAAACTTTTAACTTTCTGGACGTCAGCACGGTTTTTTTAAAGGGAAGTCTGCAGTAACTAATTTGCCAGAATTGTGTATAAACAGGCATACTGATGTTATATACACAGATTTTAGTAAAGCTGTTGATAAAGTAAACAATTCAATTTATTTGAATAAACTGTATCTTTTTGGTTTTCAACCAATATTTCTAAAATGGGTTGTTTCTTATCTTAGTGATAGAACTCAACAAGTTATATTTAACGATATTTTTTTTTTTATTTAATTAATGTGTTTTTTCAGAAGATCTGTAGATCGTACTTCATTTGTAATAAAAACCTTTAGCTTATAGCAAGCTAAATATGCAATTTTGTTGATCTGGTAGTAACTATGTACCCTAAACCCAATTTTCATCTTCATGCATCTTCCATAATTTTTAATTTTAAAAGAATTTATGGATCCGCTTACTACAAAATTTTATTTACATCTTCGAGAATTCTAAAGAATGCTTCTGTGGTATGGAATCCTAGTTGGCAAGTCCATTTGGAGACGTTAAAGTCTGTTCAAAAACAATTTTTACTTTTTGCCTTAAATCATTTTTTGGGATTTCAGGTTAAATCTCCCCTCATATACTATAGGGTAAATTCGCATTGGAAAATTATTTTTATTTACTTTGAAGTACAAAATGTGTGAAAATAATCATAAATTCAGGTCCAATTCACTTTTCCTCGATATGACCACCTTTTGCCTTAACTGTGGCCTTGAGATGGTCAAAAAACAAATCGCAAGCTACCAGAATGTGACTTGCCGGTATTTTGGCCCACTCACGGACAATGGCTTTCTTCACCATCTCGAGACTGGTGTATTTTTTTTACTTCGGTCCTTGCTCTCCAAAATGGCACAGAGAGAATAATCCATTAGATTCGCATCTGGTGAATTCGAGAGCCATTGTGTGGTCGTAACGAAGTTCGCAACGTTGTTTTTCAGCCATTCTTGGTTCACTCCCGCTTTGTGAGACGGTGCTGAGTCTTGTTGAAACGTCCATGGTTTGCGACCGAAATTTTTGTTTGCTTACGGCTTCAAAGCAGCCTCCAGAACACTTTCCCGATAATATGTCGCATTTACTTTGACACCAGGCTCAATGAAAACAATTGGATAGCGCCCATCTGCGGTGACAGAGGCCCAAACTTTTATTTGTGGCGGGTGCTGCCTCCTGGTGGCCAACCGATGACTTAGATTCTCGTATGGACGTTCGGTCAAGTAACGCACGAATTGCTCAATTGGACAAATTTTTTTGTCAGAAAACACAATGCTCGGAATTTGACAGCTATCGGCCAAGCTAAGCAACTGCTTCACTCTCTCAAGTCTTATTTGTTGCTGCTTCGGTGTGAAATCATGGGCCTTTTGGAACTTGTAAGCCTTAACCTTGAGCTCATTTTTCCATATGCGTCAGATGCTGCAGTCGGATATTTTCAGTTCTTTAGCCATTTGATTGGCAAATTTATAAATTTGTATGTTGTATGGAGTACGTCTTATCATTCGACTTCATTCACTAACGGTAAGGGTTCTTATAGGATTTTTACCAAGCGAATTTGGTTATTGGAGGCTTAGTGGCTTACGAGATAAGTACATTTAACCTATTAAAGGGCGAGGCTGTGTCCATTTTTTTTGTAATTTTAAGCCCACAGGTGCTCCTGGCAACTGCGTTCCGTGTGATTTAGTGCTTGGTTATGGCAATGAAGCAAAGTTAAAACGATAGAGTAGATGACTCATTCAATCGATGCTTTAAGTGCTTAAGAATGAAATTGTTTCAGTCGATGTTTGAAAGCTCGCATTGTCATGGTGAAACAAAGAATTGTGTACCGCTGTAAATATGCTGCTCTGACTTGTTATAGTTGTATTGTTGCGACATGTCTAGTTTTTAAAAAAAAAATTGGGTAACCATTTCAATCGATACGATTTCGATTGAATTCACCATACCCTCCTTTATGGAACTTCATTGCAGAAAACTTAATTAAGTTCTTTGATGCACTGTTACTGAGTTGATCTACTTCGAAAGTCGAAACTTTTCGCGATTTAATTTCTGTATTTACTTTAATTACTGCAAACAACACATATAGCGCATTATTGCAAAAATTTTCGAGTATGTAGAACTTAATAAATGGCAAACTTTACGACAAAGTTGTGTGTTGCCAGATAGCATCACTAAGGTTGCCAAACTCCGAAATATAAAAGGCAACCTACGTATACCGATATGATTAGTTTTAGGCGTTACAAACAACCGTTAAATGAACAAAACTATTATATAAGTTCATTATAGTCTAAGCAACTTGTTCTAAAAATTATTTATATAAAAATTAATTTATTTGAAGGAAAATATCAGGGGCAATGGCAAGAGGGAAAACGTCACGGATATGGTATTCGGACTTCAGCTCCCTTCGGATTAGCATCACATTATCGACGGAAAGATATTCACGCGTCCTTAAACTCGTTACGAAGTTCAGACATTGGAGAAGTCGACAAGGTTCGGTCAGAAGAAATAAGAGGGGGTTTCGTGCTAACTGCAAGATCGGATAAACTACCTGCTCGACGCAATAGTTTGACGGAGAAGTCAAAAAAAGGATTTTTATCTGTAAGACGTCATCTGATAAGTAAATACATTATAATTAAAAAATATTTGCTAGGGGTTTAAAATGCGGAAACAAAAAAGTACAGGAGATTTGGAGAAGCGTGGCACCTTAACATCCAGCAGCGTAAGGTCAACGGCGTCAACCTCATCATGGGCAAGCACCGGATCAGAACAATCCAACCTAACTACAAGGTAAAATAATATACTTTTGCCAAAGGAAATTCCAGAATAATTGTTCCTTTTCTTAAGGTCGGCTCACACAGATTCCAACGCTAGCTTTACAATGGAAGATGAACAACTAGATTCTGCAGTGACTGAAATATATATGGGGGAATGGAAGAAAGACAAGCGCTGTGGACATGGTGTTGCTGAACGTAGTGATGGGCTTAAGTAAGTATAATAAAATAGTTCATACAAACGTCGTTATTATAATTTACTATCGAAGATGAAAGATCGAAAGCAGAATTTTCGGCATATTTTATTATCAAAAGGGTAAAAATGCAGCTCAAGCAACACCAGTATTATGTGCGACATTAATTTAAAAATAAAAACACGCGTTTTTTTCTATGCCCCTAAATCAAAACAGAACTATACATGGTAATTACTTAATCACGCATATATATTAGTCTAAGATCCCACCATAGTACGACCATCACCCATCGTATTACGGGATGAAAATAATTTTTATATAAAATTTGTTAAATTGAAATATTAATTTCGAGGAGGTTGCCTGGAAATTGTGATGCTAAGTGTAATTAATTAATAATTAAAAAAAAAGATGTTTTTTTTTAACATTACACCCACTCTCTTACGCAATAAGCAGTAGACTAATCGAAAGCATATAGCTTGTAGAATATGCAAACACTGTGTTGCCTTCTTTTTCCCGGTGCAATTATTGGGTTGCCAGGTACATACAGGTAACTTAAAAATAGTGATTTGCACCTCGACTTACGCGATAAACCTTATACCAAAATAAAGATAATTTTATTGCGAGTATAATGATATAAGGTTGCCTGCGAAAAATTGGTGCTGAATCCCGGTTGCCGAGTTTTAAAAAACGAAATATTCGTGCGGCTGAATACGTGCGAAAGATACGAAGTATAAATCAATGAATTAATCAGAGAATTATAATAAGGAAGGTTCACGGCGCTAAGAACGTAAAAATATTTTTCGCTAACTCGGTCGAGATGGAAGAGTTTCACCACTGCCAGCTCAGCAGGAGAAATTTTAACATTTTCGCTTGAACAGAGCTGAGCGAGGAATGACAATTATGCTCAAAACTATATATTGCTCTATCAGACGTATGTTCGCTCTATTGTTTATATTTTTATATGTACGTTTATATGCAAACATGTGATTCGTATGAATTCTTTTTGTGCATATTATTGAATACATGTGCAATTGAATACATTTGAATTAGATTACTTTTTAAGCAATATTCTTAGTTAATGTGGAAATAAAGCCTACTTATACCCTGAACAGGGTATATTAAGTTTGTCACGAAGTTTGTAACACCCAGAAGGAAGCGTCGGAGACCCTATCAAGTACATATATTAGGGTGTGTCATTCTGAGTCAACCTTTATTTTCAACTGAAAAACAGGCTAAAAACTTTCGAAAATGTAAAAAAGAAAGTCACTCAAAAGATAAGCTCTTAATATTAATAATAGGTTGTCAAAAAAGTCTTGCGGTATTTTTATTGATTTTTTTTTATTTTTATTGAAATTGAAATGAATTTCTGATGACTCATGCCCAGCTCTTGACCGATGCTACGGCTGCTACTATACCGGTCTCTTTCGACCAATTCAGAGATTTTATCGCAATTTCCGACGACAGGCCTTCCGGAGCGTGGCGCATCTTCGACCACCTCTACACCAGAACGAAAACGTTGAAACCATCGTTGTGCGGTGAAAATGGAAACTGTATCGGGTCCATAAGCTGCACAAATTTTATTGGCGGCTTGAGATGCATTTTTGCCTTTATAGTAGTAGTACTGTAAAATATGCCGTATTTTCTCTTTATTTTGCTCCATGTTTGCGACGCTATAACTCACGAACGACTTAAAAGAAACGAAAATCAATCAAACACGTGTTAGCGCGTGAAATGAGCTTTCCAAAAAGGTATAGCATGACCCGATGCGACGAATGAAACTAGAACTACGCGCTTTCAGCGCCAACTAGCGAAAATGTTTATAACACCCAGAAGGAAGCGTCGGAGACCCTATAAAGTATATATGTAAGTACATATATAAATGATCAGTATTTTGAGCTGAGTCGATTTAGCCATGTCCGTCTGTCTGTCCGTCCGTCTGTCTGTATACATATATACGAACTAGTCCCTCAGTTTTTAAGATATCCTTTTGAAATTTTGCCTACGTCATTTTCTCTTTAAGAAGCTGCTCATTTGTCGGAACGGCCGATATCGGATCACTATAACATATAGCAGCCATCTAAACTGAACGATCGGAATCAAGTTCTTGTATGGAAAACTTTCACATTTGCCAATGTAGCTTCACCAAATTTGGTATAGGATATTTTCTAAGGCAACAATGTAATCTCCGAAGAAATTAGTCAGATCGGTTAACTATAGCATATAACTACCATACAAACTGAACGATCGGAAACAAGTTCTTGTATGGGAAACTTTCACATTTGACAACGTATCTTCACGAAATTTGGTATGAGTTATTGTTTGTGAAAATAATGTAATATTGTTCAGATCGGCTTACTATAGCATTTAGCTGCCATACAAACTGAATGATCGGAATCAAATGCTGGTATGGAAAACTTTTGCATTTGACAAGATATATTTACGAAATTTGGTATAAATTATTTTCTAAGGCACCAATGTAATCTGTGAAGGGTATATTAGCTTCGGTGCAGCCGAAGTTAATGTTTTTTCTTGTTTTTAAACTATTTTTTGTATTTGTGATATTCATACTTATGTGTATACTTTATTACATATGTACATATACATATATTATAAAAATTAAATATGTATATTATAATAGTGATAAATGTAAATAAATCGTATATTTTATCATTCAAAACTTATATTCACATGTATCATGACCATATGTGTTTATGTTCGCTTTCGCGAATTCAAATCATATTATAACTTATCAATGATAACATGTGCGCGCTGCTCATATGTACATATGTACATACATAAATATGTGCGTATGCCATTGGCACAAATAACGCATACACAAACCTACATATTTGTATGTGTTCACATGTAGATATGTATGTCACCAGCAAAAATTACAAATATTGTTCCACAAAAACAACAATCGTTGGAAAAGCATCATATATGTATACTACTTATAAGCGTACGCATGTAAATATGTGCGTATGACATTCCCACACAAATAATGCATACACAACATTGTATGGATGTATTGGTAGCCGCGAGTGTAAAGTGGCTACCATGGGACAAAGAACATTTGCAGTCAGTTGATTAACAAACAACAGCGAAGTAACATCGTGCGCCGCTTGATTGTTTTATGATACTACATATGTACATATTTATGCGCGTACCTATATGTGTTTGTTCAAAATGAATGACAAATATTGCTTTATGATTTCCGATGCCTTTGGTAATATGCAATGTCTATTGTGTAATATGTGTGTAAAGGAGACCCGGGCATATAATTTTAGGAGGCACTATAATACCTTCCAAAAAAAATATACTTGGGCATAAAAAAACATGAACATACCGACTACCTATGTTACCTCGTTGCTGTCTGCAGCGCAACTGGCAGGAAAATCAATTCATTATCCCACAGTGCAAAACTGTTTTTTTCGCTTTCAATAGCGACTGAAATAAGAGCGTAAGAATACGTGTGCTGAGAGTAACTGCTCATGTGAGTCAAAACGCCCATGTATGTTCTACAAAATCAACAAATGTCTGAAATAGCATCAGCGGCGTCACAAGTCAATAGGCATGGCAGCCAAATAGTCGATGCCCAAATTTGTAGAAAAATACGCAACAACAACTTTTTCATTCATGCAACTTGCTTCATTCATAAAAACAAACACCATCACATCTCCCCGAACAAGCCCTTGCCGACAAGCGTCTTTTCGCGATGATGGCAAAAGCTAAAAATCATAAATTGAACAATTTCTGATATTTGTAATGGAAGGAAAAAATGACAACCCCGCAAATATAAGTATTCAAATATATTATAATAAAATTGAACATAGTTTAGTTTATGTCTGATTTTCAAGTCAAAAATGTGCCAAGGGAATATTCAGTATTCCTCTGATTTATTAATGTATAGTGGATCTACTTGCTTATGTATATATTTTTATTTTTAATAAACCACAAAAATCTGTATCTTTGATTGTGGCATATAACCGGGATTGACTGTATTTGTCAAGGAATGTAAAAAATATTTTTACGCGGCTTGCAAAAATCTCCGTCGATATGTATGCAAGCTCATACAGAAATATACATATTTATGCTAGTTTGTTGGAGAAGCTGTTACAGCGGCAAGGGAACCAGTGGTAATTGGCGATCATTCGTTTGTGTTTTCGGCACAGCTCGGATTTTCTACCAACAACACAATGTTGTGATGCTTTGTTGTCGCGTAGGTCCGTTGACAAAACGTGTATATGTATGTATACATAAAAATGTGCTATGTAGACATGAGTGTACATATTTACATCCAAGTGTGGCATGTTGACAACTTTGCAAACATTATGCGTATGCAGAAATTGATGTGTTGAACACAAAGAGAGCGACAAACTTCAAGCGACATCTGTCAAATATTAAAATACACACGGTCTTATGGACAGAGTTATGTAGCCGTGCAGCTGTCAAAATAACTGTATCCTTAAGAACATGTGTACTTTAATATTTTACAGATGACGCTTGAAGTTTGTCGCTCTCTTGTGTTCAGCACATCAACCTTATTTCTAAATGATTTTACAATTAAAAACCAGTTTATTCTTTCAAATGCAATATGTTGATTTCATTGATTTTTTCTATTATTTATTGGAAACTTAACAATTTCAAAATTTTAATAAAATGTTCAAAAAAAGTTAAATAATGCGAATTACAAAATTGTCCATTTCAAAAATGGAAATTTCTCGACTTATTGATTAAAATTAGTCATTTAATTTCACCTGCTTCTTTTAACACAATTTAATCCATCTACATTAAGTGCAATATTTGTGTTTAAAAAAGCTAGGCTCAGTTGGCATGCTATTGAAAAAGAAAAAAAATAATCCTGAAAATATAATAATAAAAGAAAACTGAAAGTAGAAAAAACCTGGAAATGATATAATGCAAAACATTATAAAATGTAAATATTTATTTCATTAATTCATTACTAACCCGAAAGTAAGATGCTCTTAATCAAAGCATTCTGGCTTGCAACTTACTTAAGTTTTTTTATTTTAGCATCGCGCTTCCTATGTCGTTCCCTATTTATTTCTTGCTTTTCAAACCATTTGGAATTTTTATATAACAGAACAGTCAGTAAATACTCTAATAGTTTAATTTTATGGGCGAAACATGTATTGGTTGTATCAAACCATTGAGGAAAAGCACTTTCCGTTTTTTGTTTTATGGCATACAACATCAGACTACGAACATTTACATAGTGAGCAAATTTGCTAAAGAGCTTGACGTACCACATCATCTGCAGTCGACACACTTCGAAGACCCTATCACTAGGATTGACTAGCCTTAAGTAGCCGTCATCCTTATGGTTTTTAGCTCTGATTTGGGCTGCCGAATACAGCGTTAAATCGCTTTGTGTCTTCGTCATTGCTTTGGTGCATTTTTCGCAATGGATTTTACACAAAATTTTTTGGTAAATACCATAGCCAGTGTAATACCGCTTGATCTGGACGTCAGCTTTGTCTTCCTCTTCAACAAAATTTTCGTCTGGAATAGTGAAGGATTCCAGGTCGAGTTGCTCAGATTCCTCTTCGTTTCCCTGTACATCTAGATGGCGATCTTCGGGGCCTAGGATAGCTCGGACTCTAAAAAAAAAATTCTTCAACGCATCGTGATTAATTTTCCCAAGGAATATATACCTCAATTCCTCTTTATCCCTAAATAGCTCTTCGCTCAACTGAATCATTCCACTTATTGTGAAACAAAACCCACTAATACACTTAACCTGACTAGAGACTGGAAGCTTGATATGGCTATATGCCATTTCAATGCCAGCAGCGACCGAATTGCTCACAACGTGAGTTGCACGTTAAACGTGGGGCCTCTGTAAGTTTTGGGCATATTTTAAAATGCATATTGCTCTGATCGATAGAGTAAAGTTTTTTTATAACTTTGAAGCTGGCTATGCCATTTAGAGTTGAAATATCATATTTCATAAATGTGTTACGGATGGACTTAATAAGGTGGTAATAGTCATATAAACAATATATTTTTAAACCTTCGTGCATATAAAAGGGGGTTTCTTCTGTAATTTTTAACAAATTGAAAAGTCAAGAATTTTAAGGCCCTTGATCGCAGACTAAAGCCTTTAAGTTGAGATCTATTGACTTTAGTGATGGGATGTTTTTGCTCAAAATTTCTTTCATTTCTGATGGAGCAAGTCCCGTCTTGGAAATGTAGTATGAAAATACATATTTCCAATTGGAACATAACCCTTTTACCATAAAAAAACAACACTTACTACCTATAATCATATCACGTTGGCCATCCCCATGATCCACAAACCCATCAATAACATCCCTAACTCTATTATAAGTTAGGTCGGACTTTATTGAGATTTCATCAAATAACAAAACGCAATTCCGTTCTAAAACGGACATTTTTTTGGAAATTTTTTCTAAATTTCCCAAGACATTGGCATCGATACCAGGGACAACATACCTAATTGGGCGCCAACGCAAAAGAGAACTCTTGCTTGGTAAAGCAAAATCTAAATTGTCACGCATGAAACTATATGATTTGGTGGACATATAATTAATGTTTTGTGCCAATGTCCTTTCATTGTCTCTATAAACATTGCGCTTGGTAACGATCATCCTAGCGAATGTTATAGGGTCAGAGCTTGAAGTTACATCTGCAACTATTGCACGTGTTTCTAGGTCTTCATATTTTTGTCTAAATCTTTAATCACCCCCACTAACTCTTCGATCTTTTTATTTAATCTAAGCGTATTACTTTGGCAATACCGTGCCGATCGAGCAAATCGTTCGCGACTGTCTAAAGCAGAGCGTTATTTTAACCTACTTTCCTCTAATATGGAATATTGTTCGAACTCTTTCAATGTTATGTCGTCCTCTTCTACTCCTACAGCTACTTTAAGACGTTCATAAGTCGCAGTGATGGGTGCGCACACCTAATTAGAGTCAGAACTAGATGAGCTACGACTTAGTGCTGGCTCTAATCGTAAACATGGAAAAGCCCCAGGCAAAAGTTTGTATTTAGTGACAAACTGCGAGTCAAAATGATTTCGGCAAATAAAAAGGGTATCGGAAGGCGACACAACTAAGTTGCAAGCCTTTGCCCAACTCTGTCGAACATCTTCTTTATTTGGAAACTCGAAAATCGTCGCCTGTCTGGAAGCACAACTGCGAATGCAGCACCTTCTCCGTGGCAGTAGACCCTTCCACAAATGTGGAGGTGCTTCTTCGTATCCTAATTCTTCTTCTTAATTGGCGTAGACACCGCTTACGCGATTATAGCCGAGTTAACAACAGCGCGCCAGTCGTTTCTTCTTTTCGCTACGTGGCGCCATTTGGATATTCCAAGCGAAACCAGGTCCTTCTCCACTTGGTCCTTCCAACGGAGTGGAGGTCTTCCTCTTCCTCTGCTTCGCCCGGCGGGTACTGCGTCGAATACTTTCAGAGCTGGAGTGTTTTCATCCATCCGGACAACATGACCTAGCCAGCGTAGCCGCTGTCTTTTAATTCGCTGAACTATGTCAATGTCGTCGTATATCTCGTACAGCTCATCGTTCCATCGAATGCGATATTCGCCGTGGCCAATGCGCAAAGGACCATAAATCTTTCGCAGAATTTTTTCTCTCGAAAAGTCGTAACGTCGACTCATCGGTTGCTGTCATCGCCCAAGCCTCTGCACCATATAGAATTATGAGCGACTTATAGAGTTTAGCTTTTGTTCGTCGAGAGAGGACTTTACTTTTCAATTACCTACTCGGTCCGAAGTAGCACCTGTTGACAAGAGCAATCCTGCGTTGGATTTACAAATAATTACATACAGAAAAAAATTTATATCTATTTATATATTATTCATACTACTCTTATGTTATATACATATATATATATACGTACATATATGGGTATACACAAAATAAAAGGACATATTATACTTATTACTAAAAAAAATATTTGCCAGATTTTATTGTTAGTAAAATGTAAATTTGGTTAAATATATATGGCATTCAAACCGGTACATTATTGACACACCCTAATACTGCCGACTACACCTAGAAACATTCAAACGTACTCTGCACAATGCGCAACACATACACACTTCACATGACTTCGCTCTGCCCGCGCATCGCTCATCACATATTTTAAATATTGGTTGAAAGCGCGTAGTTCTAGTTTTATTCGTCGCATCGGGTCATGCTATACCTTTTTGGAAAGCTCATTTCACGCGCTAACACGTGTTTGATTGATTGTCGTTTTAAGTCGTTCGTGAGTTATAGCGTCGCAAACATGGAGCAAAAGAAAGAGAAACAAGTAAGGAAGGGCTAAGTTCGGGTGTCACCGAACATTTTATACTCTCGCATGATAAAGTGATAATCGAGATTTCATTATACGTCATTTACATATTTTTCAAATACCGTATTTTTGTTAAGTTTTATTCCGCTATCATCATTGGTTCCTAATGTACTATATATTATACAGAGAAGGCATCAGATGGAATTCAAAATAGCGTTATATTGGAAGAAGGCGTGGTTGTGAACCGATTTCACCTATATTTCGTACATGTCATCAGGGTGTTAAGAAAATATTATATACCGAATTTCATTGAAATCGGTATAGTAGTTCCTGAGATATGGTTTTTGGTCCATAAGTGGGCGAGGCCACGCCCATTTTCAATTTTTAAAAAATCCTGAATGCAGCTTTCTTCTGCAATTTCTTCCGTAAAATTTAGTGTTTCTGACGTTTTTTGTTAGTCGGTTAACGCACTTTTAGTGATTTTCAACATAACCTTTGTATGGGAGGTGGGCGTGGTTATTATCCGATTTCTTCCATTTTTGAACTGTATATGGAAATGCCTGAAGGAAACGACTCTATAAAGTTTTGTTGACATAGCTATAGCAGTTTCCGAGATATGTACAAAAAACTTACTAGGGGGCGGGGCCACGCCCACTTTTCCAAAAAATGGCGTCCAAATATGCCCCTCCCTAATGCGATCCCTTGTGCCAAATTTCACTTTAATATCTTTATTTATGGCTTAGTTATGATACTTTATAGGTTTTCGGTTTCCGCCGTTTTGTGGGCGTGGCAGTAGGCCGATTTTGCCCATCTTCGAACTTAACCTTCTTATGGAGCCAAGGAATACGTGTACCAAGTTTCATCATGATATCTCAATTTTTACTCAAGTTACAGCTTGCACGGACGGACGGACGGACAGACAGACATCCAGATTTCGACTCTACTCGTCACCCTGATCACTTTGGTATATATAACCCTATATCTGACTCTTTTAGTTTAAGGACTAACAAACAACCGTTATTTGAACAAAACTATAAGACTCTCCTTAGCAACATTGTTCCGAGAGTATAAATACGGCATATTTTACAGTACTACTACGATACAGGCAAAAATGCATCTCAAGCCGCCAATAAAATTTGTCCAGTTTATGGACCCGATACAGTTTCCATTTCCCCCGCACAACGATGGTTTCAACGTTTTCTTTCTGGTGTAGAGGTGGTCGAAGATGCGCCACGCTCCGAAAGGCCAGTCGTCGAAAATTGCGATAAAATCGCTGAATTGGTCGAAAGAGACCGGTATAGTAGCAGCCGTAGCATCGGTCAAGAGCAGGGAATGAGTCATCAAACCGTTATAAACCATTTGAAGAAGCTTGTAGTCACTAAGAAGCTCGATGTATGGGTGCCACACGAATTGACGCAAAAAAACATCTTTGACCGTATCGACGCTTGCGAATCGCTTCTGAATCGCAACAAAATCGACCCGTTTTTGAAGCGTATGGTGACTGGCGATGAAAAATGGATCACTTACGATAACGTAAGGCGTAAACGGTCTTGGTCGAAAAGCGGTGAAGACGTTGGCCAAGCCTGCATTGACGGCCAGGAAGGTTCTTCTGAGTGTTTGGTGGGATTGGCAGGGAATAATCCACTATGAGCTGTTGTCCTAAGGCCAAACGCTCAATTCGGACCTGTACTGCCAACAACTGGACCGCTTGAAGGCAGCACTCATGCAGAAGAGGCCATCTTTGATCAACAGAGGCCGAATTGTCTTCCATCAGGACAACGCCAGGCCACACACATCTTTAGTGACGCGCCAGAAGCTCCAGGAGCTCGGATGGGAGGTTGTTTTGCATCCACCGTATAGTCCGGGTCTCGCACCAAGTGATTACCACCTGTTTCTGTCCATGGCGAACGCGTTTGGTAGTCTGAAGTTGGCCACAAGAGAGTCCTGTGAAAATTGGCTCTCCGAATTTTCTGCCAATAGGGAAGCGAGCTTCTATGAGAGGGGCATTATGAAGTTGGCATCTCGTTGGGAATGCGTCATCGAACAAAACGGCGCATATTTGGCTTGAATCGCGTTATTGTAACCAATTTTATGAACAATTGAAAATTCAATAAAATACCGCAAGATTTTTTTGACAACCTATTATGTAACGTAAGAATTCAACAGTCTTTATTTGACGAAACCTTCAATGAATTGCAATCATATTTGGTATGGTATCTTATTTATTTATATTGTTTTATAGCCGATAAATTTATTTATTGTAGTTTCATGGCTACATTTTGCTTAAAGACCAAAATATTTATATTAAAATTAACCCAATTAGGAAAGAGGTTTATATCAAGGTAATTTCTTTCATATACACTTAAATTATTCAAAATATCACATTTATTGATATTATTATCAAAATAAGGTCCGGAATTCTTTGGAGCAGCGTAAAGTTCACAAGTAATAACGAATATCATTATATGCAGTATTTAATTAGCGAGTTATCGCATTTTTAATGGTTACCATACGATTTCTCAAATTTTAATGCTGTACATACAGGTAAAAGGTAGTATCAATAGCATTCCTCCTTAGTACTGTGATAATTTGCGAGAGTTGTACGTTAAATTTATATGCTTTTTGCAGCCCTCAGATGTTCTAACCTTTGAGAATACAGTTTGTTGTTTTAATTTTGCAATGATCCGATTCCATTCATCTGTAACTCAAATCTCACTTGGGTGCCAAGGAACACTTATACCAAGCACCGTCGCGATATCTAAATTTTTTTATCAAGTTATTGCTCACCCGGAATCCGATTCACCTTGTAATCTTGATCATATATGTATATGGTATATAGAGCTCTATATACAAACATTTCATACCATATTTAGTTTATGTTTTGCAATTTTTTCCTTATTTCTAATTCCAGTCTTATTGTCTATTTCTAAATGTTGACTTTATCGACTTTGTTTGCAAATTCAACTTCTAATTCAGTTACTGGCGCTGGACTCGTTGCATTTGTGTTAGGTCCACCTGAATTCAATTGCTTGTTGGCTCTCCCTCGCATCATTATATCAACAAAATTTGCAAAGGACAAATATTTTCGACACTTTCTACGGCAACGTGAAAATATGTGAAATGAGATGAGCTTTTGTTGACTACTTAAAGAGGGATAACTCACTAACTAAACATGATAGGGAAAATAAAAATTATACACAATTTCGGTGCATATACGTAATATCATAATGAGTGAAATCGGACAAACACAACGCCTACTTTCTTTAAATCACAATTTTAAATCCCATCTCAATCTGTGAAAAAATCAAGTACCAAATAAACTATAGGAATAAAACTTTTAAGAAAGAGTTTATTTGAAACATACAACTTACCCTTGTGCCAAAAAGGGGTAAAATCGGGTCAACACTTTCTCTATACCCCATACTCGTATCAAACATTTCGAAATTCAGATTAACTATATCGTAGATATCGGACAATTTGTGAGTTAATATAACAAAGAGAGCATCTCGTTCTAATAATACTTGTAGTGTTTGCCCCCATATATGTATGTAGTTACTTAATAAAGAATTTTAAAAAATCCGTTCGACTTTATACCTTATGTAACATATTAGTGAGATATCCTATTGAAAGTTTGCGTGCATTTTTTTCCGGTAATTGTATATCGTGTTACCAAAAATTGATAATATTGATAAATCGGATTAATAGTAAACTTAGCTTGGGAGCTTAGCTTATAGTGAGTATACCGCATATATCCGTCAATATCTCAATCTTAGGGAAATTAAGTGAATTTATAATACAATATTAGATGTACCATATTTTAATGCAGAATTACCACAGCTCATGTAGACTATATACAATTATATATATTTTTGTTATGATAACTAAATTTATGCCAATCGTTAAATCAAACATTCCCCTTGCCCAAAATACACGATAGTGTTCCGACTTTTATCCTTACTGTAAACTTTTTATGTCGGTCAATATGCCCTGAAAATAGCAAAAATACGTCTAGACTTGGGTCTAAGTCTCATATCCCAAATATAGTGAACATTCATCCCATGGTTGATGTTTTTCTCATATACGCAAAATTAAATTTTACTCCTATCTATATATCATTTGAGTTAATTAAGTTGATTTTAATGTAACAGTAATATACAATATACGATTGTAATCCTCTCACACTTCATTTACTAAAGTTTAATTTAAAAGGAAGATTTTTTTTATAAAATTTTAGCTGACACGAACTAAACCAATGTAATAAAACTAATTCTGCGTTTATGGATAGAAGTCAATTTTGTTAAAGTATGTAGCTCAAGTTGCGTATTTTATTTTTGCATTGTGATACTTATTATTTACGAGACTATAGAAATTGTGTACAAAATTTAAAGCTCGATATAAGAGAACATTATAATATTAAGTTTGCAGATGTCACAGTACCATCAAGAATCGGGTGAGAATAACACAACTTACATGGAACTTCCTTAAATGCAAATATCCAATTCGCTACATAACTTCAAGTATAATATATCTGTATTTCTTTTAAATGCAGTTCACTTTTTAAATTTTTATTACGATATTCTATATGTAGCATTTGATATATGTATATGTATATCTAAATACAGTAAAGATATTATAGTTATAATTTTTTATTAATAATAGATACGAAGGAGAGTGGTATAATAACAAGAAACATGGCTACGGTGTAACTACATTCCGAGACGGTTCATTTGAAGAAGGGAAATATAAGAATAATATTTTAATGACAAGCCAAAAGAAGAAGCATTTGTTTCTTGCGCGATCACGTAAATTTCGAGATCGCATCAACGTAGCTGTAAATTCGGCACAAAGGTCGTTAAAAATGGCAATGCAAAGGTCTGATATTGCCATTTCACGTACTTCAACTGCATCTGACAGAGCGCAAAATGCCGACATTGCAGCTGATAAAGCCCGCATTGATTGTGAAATCGCTGTTAGTATGGCGCGTGAATTTGCTCCTGATTTTAAGCCATCAGTTTTAGAGAGGTTTCAAAAACTTTTTTCTCGAAATCACTTTAAATTAGGTCATTTGAGGGGAAACTGCTCTTCATTACCTTATAATGAAAATAGTAGATCATCAAATAAAAGAGGATTCTTACTAAAAGAATTGAATGAACCGGATCTCAATGTGTCTCTTCGACAGCAATCGGATATTTTGTCTAATTCTCTACCCCCACAAAAGCTACATGTAACGCCACAAACAGATTTTGCCCATTTAGTTAATCAACCAAGTCAATTCGGTAACAGTTCTTTTGCTCATATTAATCCTTCACAAATCAATGATGAACAATCGAAGCAGTATCAAGAAAATATTCAACCTGATTTTATTAGAAACATTGAGATGCAAGTTCACAATTTGAATGAAGAAAATAGCACTTCACCACACATCCACAGAATGGGAAAAAATTACATCGCAGTTGGACAAAATCAAACCAATACTTCTGTCAACAGTTATATTTCGAACGCTAATTCCGACCAATTGGATGGCTATATGTACAATAACTCTGAGCGCAGAACTAACTTATTGTCAAATAACTCAACAACAAATTATAGTGAACAACTAAAATCTCATCAGCAAAATTCTACACAAACATTCACGCAGCCATTGTCTAATCAACTTTCCCAATTTTATCGAACGTCACCACAAAAAAAAGAAATATTAGGAGAAACAAGAAAAACAACAAGGCCACCTCCACTCTGTGAAACTGGTCAACAGTTATCTATTGATTACTTTGACCACTATAAGAAGCCTCCTAGTCGAGACTCATCCACCGATCGATATGCTCGGGCAGCTAGCCACATTAGCTCACGCCAACCTTCGATTGATCAATCAATACCTTCACAATCACGAAATATGCCATCGCCTAATAAGGAAATTAGACAACGAGAGGGCTCACATAATCCAGATAATGTATCGAAATCTGTTAATAATAAAATAATGACTAATATGTCAAATCAAATGCTAAATGCGGTAGAAAAAAGACCGTCAATAAATCAACCTTTCGAAGATGTTCTTTTGTATCAGCGAACATTAGGTCAAGATATTATTCCTTCCGCAGTTACTCCTAAACGAACCGAAAGCTTGTATACTCCTGCCAAAGTTTTTATTCCAAAAGGGACCACGGTTAACTCTAACAACTATACAGGAAACAAACCAGTAAAGGTATGTATATTTATTTCTTTGCCAATTATATCAATCATTCTCCATAGATAGGCAAAATTTTGATGACTAGGGTTTTAAACATATAATACATAAAAGCGAGTATTTATCCATACAATTATTTCTGAACACATTTAATTAGTATTAAGGTAATTTGTATTTCACTAGTTACCTTGAGCTTTATTGGTTGCATAATTCTTTGTATAACACCAAAATTCGACACATCTTAAAAACATATTGGCTTAAGCAGTTCCCAGTAATACATAAGTATGTACATATGTATGTACTCTTCTATTAATCAATTAGTCAAAATTCATTGTTTTGAAATTTTGAAGCGTAAAAGCTTAATTTTCCTGGATCACAACTTTGCTTCTTTCACTGAAATAACAATAAGGTGTAAAACTCTCAGTATTGTTATGTGGTATGCGTTGTTCGTTAAATTTGTTACAGCTTGTCAATTGTGAATGCACATTTCTACGCCATTTGTTAATCGTTGAAATTTCCAAAATATCAAGTAAGATTTTTAGTTGTTTCTTAAAGCTATTGCACCAATACATGTACTGACCAGATTCGGCGGAACGCTCTGAAATAATGCGAAATATAGTACTTTCAGTAAACTATCTTTTTGCATTGGATGTCATAAACATACATATGTATATTCTCTTAAATAATAATAAGTAGTGTGCGGCTACCAGATAAAGATTCGCGATGTGGTTGTTGGTTACTGTGGTTCTACTCAGGATTCAAAAATATTAACAAATTGTTCATTTTTAAAAACCGCTCTAATTGTTTTTCGGGACAGAAAAGGTTAGCTGTTAATTCTGCATATCCACTTAACAATATTATAATATCTCCGTAAAGAAGTATAGTATGGTAATGCTCAACAACTTGAATCAGAAAAAAGTAAAAAGTTTAATTTACAGTCCAGTAAGTACAGTGTTGGAGTAGCTTTGGTGTATTAAAAGGCGGTTTCTGTAGCCTAAAGCAATTGAGAATGGCTATCCGCAATAAAGAAAGACTAAAATTCTGTAATAAATGGATTCTAGTTTATTGTATTCTCCATAATATTTTAATTGATGACACGGACTTTGGGGTATTAGTGGAATATCCTTGAATGCTTCCGACGAATTTGAAGACGTAGGCACAATTAGTTTAGAAATGAAAAAGAAGTGCTGTACAACCTTACGTTTCAGTATAATTCACCTTTTTAAAACAAAACTTTTTATTGATGAATTCTTATTATAAATAATATATTTGTATTTACTATTTATTGGTCTTTGTTATGCTATTTTTCTTTAATACGTTTACTATAAATTTAAAATTCTTTTTACTCTAATTAAGGTTTTCTTATTTCGAGGTCCTAGGCCAACGTTTGTTTTTCTAGCTTTTGTTGGTCATGTAACAGGCGTATTTCTCATTATCAACTCTTTGTTGTTCTATGTTCAGGCGCATTTCATAATAAGAAGCTCTTTTTTATTTTAATATGAGCGAGATTGCTTAGACTGTCTCATGGTTTGCGAGTTTTAAATTTTGCTCCAAGTGATCGTTTAGGGCGGGGAGTTGATACGTCTAACTGGGAAAGTGCTGACTCAGGTAATAATTCAATGGAAGCCTCCAACTCAAGGTGTAGATCTAACAAAGGAAAAGCCGATGCTATTGGTAACCACTTTAACACGTTCGCGGACGCAAAAAATTTTAGGGAGCTGCAAAAATATACAGGCAATTATTTTTGAAACTAGTTGTAATATCCGAAATCTAATTAGACATATATTATAATAGTAGTCAGAACATCGTATTTTAACCGTTATATACAATGAATGCTATAGCATAGCATCCACGACGATATAGATACTATTTTTCAACCAGAATGACGTGAGGAAATTTGTAAATACACGGAGAAAAGATAAAATAATATGAAACTATCTAATGAACCAATTGGTCATTATTTTGAAATGTGTATTAATTACAAAAACTTAAGATTTTATAAAATTAAATGAATAAAAATTGGCTTTAAAATTTGAATGCTATAGCATTCACGTCATTTTGCATCATTATGAAAATGAATGCTATAGCATTCACGTCCGCGAACGTGTTAAGAAAACTTTTAAGACTTACATACGTCGCAATTGTGACTATCAGCGTTAGAATGTTCAGTATACTCTCAACTGTCCATGTCAAATAGATAAATCAATATTTTTTGGTTATTAATATTTAGATAATATTATTGCATGGGCAATCAAATTAAAGAATTGTCTAACATTTTCAGCACTAATACTTAACCGTGGTTTTAGGCGAAGCCACTATAACAAGCCCGAGAACAAAATATCTCTTGCAGACCAATAAGACTGCTGACAATATTATCCAAAATATTTATAAGAATATTTCTTTGATGATTATTGTCAATTATAATATCTCTTCAAGGAACTACAGGAGCGCCAGAATAGTGCCACAGAATCGTTCAGATCATATTTAAATACCTAGAATAGAAACAGTACTGTTTAGCAGTTTTCTTAGATATTCAACAAACTTTTGACAGAGTCTGGCCCGACAGGCTGTTATGTAAAATAAATTATACTGCCAGCTTCACTTTATCTATTTCTTAGGTCATTATGACATTAGATTAGACATTTCTATGCTAAAATTAATGATGGCTCATCCGACATACATATATGAAATCAAAGCACGTGTTCCGCATAACTGGTGCCACATGCACAGATAACACCATCATATTTGCATCTGCTTATTCCAGAAAGGAAGCTTCTGAAACTTATCAAAAACAACTGAACGAATGCATGGTAAATGCAGCAAAATCAGCACATCTTCACCATGAAAACTGCAGATTGCCCTTGCATCAAACGTAAGGAAATAACCATTTCAAAATGCACTAGCGTTAAGTACCTCGGGACTCTTAGACAGAAGACTGACCTGGCAGCAACACATAAAAAACAAACAAGATCAGCTTAGAATCAAGACCAGAAAAATTTACTAGTTACTGGGTCAAAAATCGGAACTTAGTTTCAAGGCAAGATGATCTTACATAAAAGCATTTTAAAACCGGTGTGTTCATACGGAATCCAAATATGGGGAACTGCAAATAAAACTCTCAGGTTAATCGAAAACGATTCGTGGTACATCAAAAACATTAACTAATATGAAGACCTTGAAATAAATATGATGAAGTGCGAGATTCAAAAACTGAGTTCAAGTTTTAAATCGACTAAACTATTACCCTCGCATATTTACATGCCATCAACCTACTTAATAGCAGTGAAGATACTCGATGTATGCAAAGGCTGCATTCCTTAGACTTATCATATATGTAGGTCATAAGTTTAACTGCACTGAATAAGTTGTAAAGTAATACTAGCTTTAAGCGAATCGTGACAAATAGAACAAATCTTATACTTAAAATATATTTAATGGGCAAATTGCAATTTCAGTATCAGCGCAATTCTTTAGATATAATTATATTTGCTTATTGTAAAATAAAAACAAAAGATTTAAACTAAAGTTTTGCCAACACCTTAAGGTTTTTCCCTGGTCTTGATGGTGGCAAGTTGCAATGTCTTAAACACTACGTTTTACTTGAATTTAGCCCTTCCTTACTTGTTTATTATATAATTTTGTCAACACCTGAAAGCCAATCATGAGAAAATTTGGATCTTGCAAATCGTGAGAGAAGCAAATGTTCGATTCCTTAATGTGCAGAAGAACTATACACACCCCGGTGTTTGACCGATCAAAGTAGCACGAAGAGAGAGCAGAGAGCGAAGTAATTTTTAACTCTTGCAACGTGTTGCTACAGTTTTGTTCACCAAGCGGTTGTATCAATCACTTAAAACTAATCGAGCCAGATATAGGGTTATATATATATATACATATATAGTACATAGAAATGATCAGGATGACGAGACGAAGTGAAATTTCTGTGTATTTCGGATGAACGTGTTAGCTATAACTTGAGTGAAAAAAAAAAAATCTGTCCAAAATGATTAAATTGATTAAATAAAAAATTGGTTTAAGCTGATGGCTTAACCGCTAGTGCTATATATATAAATTATAATTATATTATTCTTTGTATAAATTAATAATAATAATAATAATAATAACTTGAGTGAAAATTAAAATGTCTTGATGAAAATTAGTACACATATTCCTTGGCACCATAAGAAGTTTAGTATTGTAGATTAGCGTAATTACACCACTCTATTAATCGAAAAGGTATAAAGTGTTATAACTCAGCCGTAAATTAGGATTAAGAACTGAAATTTTGCACAGCGAATCACATTAAAGCGGTAAACATGTGGTTTTAAATTTTTTAAAAAGTGGGCAGTATAGTACAAGTGAAAGTCGTTTCTTCTTTTCGCTATTTGGGCCAATTCAATATACCAAGTGTAGCCAGGTCTTTTTTCACCTGATTTCTCCAACGGAGTGGAGGTATTTCTTTTCCTCTGCTGCCACCAGCGGGTACTGAATGGAAAACTTTCAAAGCTGGACTGTTTTCATCCAACCGAACAACATGACCTAGTCAACGCAGCCGCCGTATACCTCGTACAGCTCATAGTTCCATCGACTGTGGTATTCGCCGTTGCCAATGCGCAAAGAAACATAAATGTTCTGAAAAAACTTTCTCTCGATGATGTTATTGTCCATGTCTCCACATTATATATCAGGACGGGAATAATGAGGAACTTTCTTCGTCGAGAGAGGACTTTGCTTTTCATTTATCTACTCAGTTCAAAGTAATACCTGTCGGCAAGAACGATTCCGCATTGGATTTCAAGGCTGATATTGCTGTTGGTGTTGATACTGGTACCTAAATAGAAGAAAATTATCTTCGACTTCGAAGTTATAACTGCCAACAATAACGTGTGACTGTTTGATTATGGCAGAAAAAATTTGTTGCCTTCTCCTCGTTTACAACCACACCTATTCATCTCGCTTCCTTATCTATTCTGAAAAAAGCGTTTATTGAGGCCAATTATATCAATACCATCGGCATACGCCAGTTCCTGGCAGTTCCTTTCATGCTGCCGAAGGCAAGTTTAAAAACACGAAGAAATGTTGTATGTCAATCTTCCTTACACGAGTCTTTTCCAAGATTTGGGTCATGGTGAAAGCCACACTGACAAAAGATCCTATCAGTTTGTTGACTGTAGGCTTCAGTCTTCCACACACTATGCTGGACAGGACCTTAACGTGATTTGGTGTACAGCGGGGGGTACGTATCTTCGCTACAACAAGATAATGGTCCGAGTCGTTGTTAGGTCCTCGGAGCGTACGCACATCAAGGAGGACACTGTGTACATGCCGTCCATCTATCATAATATGATCGATCTGGTTTTAAACTTTTCGACCCAGACACAGCCATGCAGCTTGATAAATTGTCTTGTGCTGGAATCTGGTACTACAGACAACCATATTTCAGGACCCTGCTGAGTCGATCTGCCTCAAACCATCATGTGCGGATCCGAATCATAAACGTGATCCGAGCGTTCATGAAGAGCATCTTTGATCTTTGGTCATATCGGCTTCCTCTCTTTTAGCCGTGACCCTAGGCTAAACACAGAACGGCCCTCATCCAATATACCCTAATTACTCATACACTTTATTTCCAATAGAAGTTAAACAATTAATTAAATATTTGTACATATAAGTATGCTTTGGTGATAAGACATCATGTAAATGACTTCTAAGCAGATGTACTATTTTAAAAATACAACCTTGAATAGCTTCGTTTTGTTGAAAACACTTTTTTTAAGTTTATATACACATATACATACCTACTTTCTTCACTGAGGTATGTTAAAGAAAAAATCCTCAGATTTCATTTAAATATCGAACATGTTGACCGACATAAAAGCTTTAAATTCAAATGGTAAGGAGGCTAAGGGTACTTTCGTTAAATATGCTGGAGAACATGTTTCCAAGCTATTTTATAAAGATAACTCGAAAGAGTTTGCTGGAATAAAGAAAATCATTATTTATAGTATATGGTATTTTCGTAGACCAAATTCACACAGTTTCAGAAATAAACAGTAGCCTTTCAATATTATGCAGTCACTTAATTTTGCAAAAATATCTTATATATCGCCCAATGTATATGGTATATAGTTAACCAGAAGTTTGAATTTCACATATTAGGTACATATATAGAACTTCGAAGTATCTTCTGTAATTATGAGTAGATGTGCAATTAAAAAGTGAATTCGGAAAAACCTCTTTTACAATTAAAAGTTTGGGTAGTTTTACCTATACATACATAGTTACCAATAATTACTAAATTGTTCTTTTCTTATACCTGTGACGAATTTTTAGTGTCCAAATAATCTTCTAACTGCTTCCTTCAATAAAATTCATGGCATTTGGAAAGAACAAAGTATAGCGAAAACCAACTTTAAGGGTATTATAACGAAATACGTTTCTACTTTTATCAGTAAGTTCTTGAAAGAAATGTTAAATGCTCCAACAATTAATTTTTTATTCTCTTACAATATTATAAATATAGAATAATGGGTTTGTTCATCTATGTTCTTAGCACCACTTAAGGGGACAGTAGGGTAATCTGGCCTGTTTTTTGACATTTTTTTCATAGAAAGTTTCATTCTACAATAGAAAAAGTTCACATGTCATGAGATACATAAACAATTTTTTTCGGATTTTTTTGTCGGCATCTGTCGGAGAAATGGCTTGATGAAAGGGATGCGTTTTTTAATTGGCGGACACGATTTCTCATGTTTGGATCATCTGAAACACAAAAAACCAAGTTTATTCTTAAAAATTACGTATTGTCCCTACTAGAATCATGAAAAAATGTTGATAAGTAAAGAAGTAATTAACGTTTTTTTTTTTAATTTTTCCCCATGTTTTTTTACATATGTAAATTTGGTCATAACATTGTCAATAAATTAGAAAAAATTATGAATCTAGTAGGGATGATAGCCAGGCGTTTTGTGAACGTTTAAAAAAAAATTAAGCAAATTGGTTGAGTAGTTCGACCGGAATCATGTCCGCCAGTTTAAAAAAGTGTGTTTTGGGAAAAACGCGTTTGAGTTTCAGTATAAGGAAAGAGAAAATGCAAAAAAAAATGTTTGAAAAAAGATTACCCTACTGACCCCTTAAAGCTAACTTTAATAGATATGGAGTCATATATGAATGTATAGTACATAAACGAGCATCATTCCGGTCTCTGTCTTCCCCAAGCTTAAAAAATTTAATTAAATTAAAACGATCAAAATTTGTGGAACTCAGTACCTCAGATGACTTTGAGACAAATACATATGTGGCCCAATAAAAATTTTTTTAAAATTCGTCTAACCATATCAGTAATATGTAGCACCTCTTACTGGTCCTATACCAAAACAAGTAAGGAAGGGCTAAGTTCTCGTGAAACCGAACATTACATACTCTTGCAATTTGCAAGGATTAAAGTTAGCTAATTACCTAACAAAACTGGACGTTGAATGCGAGAGTATCACTGAGAATTCATCCATTATTTCTGAATTTCATTAGGGATTCTTACATATTGACCGATAGATGCGGAAAAAAGTGAACTGAAAGTTCGGAAATATTTATGTTAGATAACATACTTGTATATGGGGGCTAAGAGAAATGTTGACCCGATTTTACCAATTTTTGGCATAAGTTATAATCGGTAGGTAGGTAGGATAGCACTGGCTGTGCAGTTTTGGTGCACCAGTCGTAGACCTTTTATATTTGCTGTCACGTTTCAATTCTCTTTCAAACCATTTTGAAGTTTTGTGATAGGGCTGGGCATTCACAGATAAAGTGGAAAATTATTTCCTTGTTCTCTACTATTTCGCAGCCTCGGTAGATGTTGTTGTAGGGCATACTCATTTTGGACGCATGTTCTCCAAATGGCCAGTGCCCTGTTATGGCAGCAGTTAGTCTGTATGTACTTTTTCTGGACCTATTTAATAAGTTTCTTTTGGCTACTATTTAAATCGTTGGTTTTAGCCACCACTTACATCGGCGCTAGGTCTTTCCGCACAAATTATTTAAAAATAGAATTTGATAAAAAAAAACACAGCCTGTTCACCAACAACTAATTAAAAGCAAAACACAGTACGTTTGGGGTTTTTTTTTTCTTTTGGTTTTTTTTTTCGATTTTATTGTCTTTTATTCACTGCCACTGCACTTTTGTAGACACTTCGATATAAAAAACAATTGACGCTGCGGGATACGTTCGTTCGGTCCGAGATCAACGAAAAAAAGGGAAAATCGTCCTCCGGAGCGGTCGGTTTTGATGGTTTGATAGTGTAGAGTTGTGGTGTGATGTCAGCATGTGTGGTATATTCGTGTGTAGTAGTGTGTGGTGTCTTCATTTGTGAATCGCGTTAGTGTGGTGTGTTGTCGTGTGGTTGTTCAGTGTCGGATGTTTAGAGGGGAAAGCTAACTCATCTAGCCATCCCGGCCCCCCTAGGCGAATATTAGCCTAGCAGTCGCTGTAATTGCTGCAGCGTGGCAACAAGGCTGCTAAGACAAGTGGAGCGACGATTTGTTGTACGATGTTGCCGGCGCCGCGGGGATGCCTCATTTCGCCTTGCTCGGGACGATGGAGGAGCAACTAGCTTTCGGTGCCGACTGGGCTGCTGTGACCGGTTCGTGGCAAGCTGTCGCGCTACAGGCCGTTTTGGGGTCCGATGCAGCATGGTGTGGTGCGGCCTATTGCACAGTTGGCATAGGGTCACTGATGTGCACTCCTGTGTAGTATGTACCGTTGCCAAGCAGTTCAGGCAGTGCCCGAGAGCTTGAGCAACCTTCTGCCGTTGCATGGGCTGCATGCTGCGGAAAATGCTACCGTGTTGTAGCCGGTTTGGGCGCCGACATAGGGGACATCGGCTGCGCTGAGGTTCTGCTACGGGTGTTGAGGACGGTGGTAGTGGTCGCGTGCCACTACGAGGAGCGGTAGCATTGGCGGTTGCCGCTGGAGTTCGAGGCGTTGGAGTTGCCACAGGGCGCGGCACGGTTATGGTTGACCTTACCGTTGGCGTTGGCACAGTTGGCATATCCACATCCATTGTAATCTGTGTGAGAGGGGTAATGTGGTTATAAATGTATGTCATTAAAATGTGCATGGCGATTGTGCCACGTTATGTGGCATGAAAGGGTCGTCACGTAGATCGACCATTGCGTTAGGTTTCGAAATAGTTTAAGCGAGTTTCTTATTTGTGGGTTTATTACGTCGGGTTTTTGATTATTTAATTTGCGTTACGATAGTATCGGCGGTTTTTTCGTTATTTGCGGTTTCGTCAATGTGTGGTAGAAAACATAGTTTCACGAGCGGTCTTGTTAATATACCGTTTTGAGTGCGGAGATCTACAACTCGTACATGACCGTCGGAACCGTAGTATAGGTTTTCTATGCGACCAAGCCGCCATTCGGTGGGGGTAGACAGTCATCATGGATGATGACACAATCTCCAAGCTTTGGCGCCTTTTCTGGACTCTTCCACCTGTACCTTTTATGAAGGTCCTTTATATATTCTTCCTTCCATCGGCGGCTGAAATCGTGATGGAGAATTTTTATTCTCTCCCATTGATTTAATAAGGATAGCGACCCCACGCCTGGCTCAGGTGTGGCCAGAATGGGTGCTCCTTTGAGAAAATGCCCTGGTGTTAGGGCTGTGAAGTCAGAGGGATCTTGCGAGAGGGTTGTGAGTGGCCGTGAATTGAGAACGGATTCAATTCGCACTAACAGTGTGGTGAACTGTTCATAGTTAAATTTGTAGTTTCCAGCTACTTTTTTGAAGTGGGATTTAAAGCTTTTTACTGCTGATTCCCATAAACCACCCATATGAGGAGCGCTTGGGGGGATAAATTGCCAGTTAATACCTTGAGGAGCATACCTTTGTACAATCTCTGGTGAGACTTGTTTGATAAAATCCACAAACTCCTTTTCAGTGGCTCTTTGGGCTCCAATGAAGGTTTTACCATTATCGCTCATCAGTTTTGATGGGAAGCCTCGTCGTCCGACGAAGCGAGCGAATGCCGCGAGAAAAGCCTCCTTTGTCAGATTCGTACACAGCTCTAGGTGCACTGCTTTTGTCGTAAAACAGACAAAGACAGCCACATAGCCTTTCATTATAGTGGGGGACCTTAGCATGAACGCCTTTATCTGAAAAGGCCCAGCAAGGTCGACACCTGTAACTGTGAAAGGCAGAGCGAAGTTGCAGCGTTCCGGCGGAAGTGCTGCCATAATCTGTGTTCGCAACTTCTGCTTGTGCATAGTGCAGATCTTGCACATGAAAATGCATTTCTTTATTTGGGGCTTAAGGCGGGGAATATAAAACTCTTGACGGACTATATGCTGCATTAGGCGATGTTCAGCGTGAAGAATGAGTAAGTGGATATAATTGAGGAGTAATGTGGCAAGTTGGGATTTCTCTGCTATAATTAGAGGGTGGCGTTCGTTGTACGTCAGGCTTGAGTTAGCAAGCCTACCATTCGCACGAAGCAGACCTTTTGTGTTCAAGAATGGGTTAAGAACCAAGATTGAACTCCTTTTATCAATGGGTTTTGATTCTCTTAATAAGGAGATATCGCGGCTGAAGTAGCGCATTTGGGTGAATGCGATTAGTGCGACCTTTGCCTTTTGGAGTTCTAGATAGTTAGCGTTTCGCATTGGTTAGATTCTGGGTGAATTCCCTTAATTTTATTTTTGAGTCGCTCTACGAACTTCAGCATGTAGGCGATAACTCGAAGGGCACGAAGGAACGATGAAAATCGCCCAAGGATGTCATTATCATCCAATGTTGCGTGAAAGCAGTCAATTTTTCGACTTTCTGGGGCATTTATATTGCGTATGGGCGATTTTGGCCAAGAAACGGGAGATTCTGTTAACCATCGGGGGCCATTCCACCAGAGGGTGGTGGTGACAAGGTGCAGCGGCTTACACCCTCTTGTACCTAAATCGACAGAATTGTCAGCACTGGCTACGTGTCGCCAAGTGGCTGACCCCACTAGGTCAAGTATTTGTGACGTACGATTAGAAATGTACGTTTTCCATGCGTGTGGTGGTTTTTCCAACCAGGCTAGAACGATTTCAGAATCGGACCAGAGATGCAATCTGTATTTCTTCATCTTTAAGTGGGTCTGCACCATGGAAACCAATTTTGCGAGTAGTAGGGCGCCACAGAGCTCAAGTCGAGGTAGACTTAGCGTTTTTAGAGGAGCCACCTTAGCTTTAGCTACTAATAAGTGGCTTGTGGTTGCGTTATCGCTTTGTGTGCGCACATATAAAGTGGCACAGTATGCCTTCTCAGAGGCGTCACAGAAGCCGTGTAATTCGACTTTGTGTTCGGGGGAATAGTTTACCTACCGTGGGATTTGTATCTGTGAGATATCGTTTAGATTGCTCGCGAACTGTGACCACTTTTCTAAACGAAGTGGTTTTACTTGTTCGTCTCAGTCGGTCCCATCTAGCCATAATTTTTTTATCAAGATTTTCGCTTGTATCATAATTGGCGAAAGCCATCCTGCGGGGTCGAAAAGTTTCGCCACAGAGGATAGAATTTGGCGTTTTGTAATGGCGGATAATGCAGATATTGACTCGGTAGTGTATGAAAACAGGTCAGATATCGCATTTCATTGAATCCCCAGAGTCTTTTTTGTACTTTCCTTTTCGAATTTAAGGAAAGTAGTGTCCAACAAGTTTTCTTTCGGTATGTGTTTTACTATATCTGAATGATTTGCAGTAATCTTTTTCAGTGGAAACCCTGCGGTTTTAAGGGCTCTTATAACATGTGATAAGGATTCGTATGCTTGTGGAAGACTGTGACTTCCAGACAAAATGTGGTCAACATACGTTTGCGTTTCTAACACCTGGGTTGCCAGAAAGAATTCTGACTTGGTGTTTTCTGCCAATTCGTGCAGTGTCCGAATGGCTAAGTATGGGGCACAGTTGACGCCAAAGGTAACTGTTTTTAACTTAAAGTCGCGTAGTGGACTAGTGGGGGATTTTCTGAAAATAATTCTTTGAAAATCTTGATAGTCTTTATGTACGACTATTTGTCTATACATTTTCTCGACGTCCCCGTTGAAGACGTATTTGAAGATACGCCCAATTTAAGATAAGCAACATTAGGTCTGGCTGAAGCGTGGGTCCCGTAAATAAAGTGTTATTTAGGGAATTTCCTGAACTAGTGGATTTTGACGCATTGAAGACAACTCTTACCTTTGTGGTTTTTTTGTCTGGCTTTACTACTGCATGATGTGGCAAATAAAACGAGTAGTATTTACTTTGTATGATTTTTTCGCCAGCGCTGACTTCCTCCATATGGTCTAAAAGGAGGTATTCTTCTACGACCCTATCATATTCTGGTTTCAGCTCGCCTTTTTTAAGTAGGTTTTTTTTCATACCTAAAAATTGTTGGATAGCAGCGGTGCGGGAATGACCTAAGGCGAGTGTGCGGGGAAATTCTGGCTTTAGTGGTAGTCGTACGACGTACCGGCCATCTACTGATCGAGTAGTTGTGGTTTTATAAAAATCCTCACAATACCGATCTTCAGGGGTTGTGATTGATACGGGGGGGAGTTCTTCTAACTCCCAAAATTTTCTTAATTGCGTATTGAGGTATTCGTTGGAGATTTCCTCAACTTGACTTGTCATCGTGGCATTTGGTTCCGCAACTAGTCCACTTAGGACTCATCCTCAAATGGTATTTTGCGCCAGAAGTGTTTTTGTGATTTTCTCAATACCTTCGAGTATTATCTGTGGTATGAGATCGCTTCCTAATAGAAGATCTATTTGAGCGGGAGTGTTGCAGTTGGGGTCTGCTGTAGTCTGATTTATTAATGTTGAGTTGGTTTAGGATATTACTATGTCCATAGTTCTGCTGATTCCAACCACCCAATTCTTTTATTCTTATTGCAGAACATGCTGCTATTTTGTGAGTAAAGATGTCTATGGGTAGTTGATGCAAGACCACATTAAGCGCATCAGTCGGACATAACTTGATTGCACCAATAACACCTGCACATGCTGCTCTTTGTAATTTAATTTCTTGATATTGTATTGTTTCTTTAGAGCAGGCCACCATACCAGAATTCCATATGTAAGTATAGGTCTTATGACAGCCGTAAACATGATTACATATATTAGGCTTAAGGTCCCAATTCTTGCTGACGATTCTCTTGCAAGTGTATTGTAGTGTAGGCCATATATGCTTTATTTATTCTTTTTTCTATGTTTATTTTGCTGAGAGAGATAGAGAAAGTGTTGTACCGTTTAGTACGGGAAGTAGAAATTGGGGGATTTGGGTTCTCCTTGTGAATAGCATCATTTCTGTTTTATTAGTGTTAACACCTAGTTTATTGTTCTTAGCCCATAGGTTTAACCAGCGTAGTGCTCTTTCTATAATCTCACTGACTATTGAAGGGAGCATGCCTGATACCAACAACACTATATCGTCTGCATATGCTACTGTTTTCACCCCTCCGCCATTTAGTTGGAGTAGTATTTCGTTCAGCGCTAAACCCTCTAGAAGCGGCAAAAAGGGTGCGGGGTTTACAGGTCTAAAATTCTTGGCATTATCATGTGTACTTCTGCCTGGTTTTGGTAGGAGCGGAACTTTAATTCTTTTCCAACTTCTTGGGTTGTAAGACAGTTGAATGCTTGCTTTGTTTTGTTTGTTTTTTAGGCCTTACGACCATTGGTTCTTCTAGCCTTTGCAGCATTATGGGCATAATCCCATCTGGACCTGCCGCTTTGAATGGTGAGTAACTATTCATGGCATATTTTATTTAACTTTTGTCAACTATTAGGCCTAGATAATCAGCTGCGTTAGCCGGTGGTTCTAGTTAAACCTCCGTTATAGGCGTTTGTTGACTCCCAGGGAAATGCGTTTTAATAAGTACCTCGATAGATATCCAAGCAATTCCTTCCGCCTTAATGTAGACAGTATTGGAATGTTCTTTGGATAGCATTTTACTCAGCCTTGCGTACTCTCTACAACTTTCTATCGATGTGCAGAAAGATCGCCATGAGTCAGTTTTAGCTTTCCTGACTGCTTCATTGTATTTTTTCATGATATCTTTGTATGGTTGCCATTGAAAGCCTTTCTTAGTTTTGTTCTCAATTTCTTAAGCTCACTGTTTCACCAAGGAAGAGGCTATCTCTTTTTCAGAACTGTTAGCGGAGAGAATTTATTGAAAGTTGTTGTTAAGATTTTTTCCAACTTATCCACTTCTATGTCGAGTTCTTGAGGATTACTGATACTATTATTGCCTCCTTTTTCAAGGCATTTTGTTGTTATTCTAGTAAACTTTTCCCATGCTGCTCTTCTAAGGTTTCGATATTCGAGAGGAACTGAATTTCTTGCGAATGCTGAAGACTATCTAGGAGTGATCCAGTGTATTTTGTTTGGTGCTCATGACAGTTTTGCCGCTGCTGTAACTACCGATGTACTGTGGCTGGTACGTCTGGTAGTACTCTTAGTCGTCTCCTAGGTGAACAAAAGACAATACTTACATACATATTTAGATCCTGTAAAAGCAGTGGCGTTTGAATTACTAAATGGTATAAATAAAAGATTAGGAAATATCGAAAAGAGCAATGCTTTAGGCATGGCATCATTCTTGGATCTTCGTTTCAAAAAGTGCCTTTTCAGACCCCACAATAGCTGTGTAGTATCATTTCAGATGTAAGTAGAGTAATTCAAGGAGCCCAAGCAAATGAACCACAAGTAGAAACCTCAGAGTTTTCAATATGGAGCTATATAGACTCCAATATTGCATCAATCAAGCCGCGAGGTACTAGTAATTCAAGAGCCATTATCGAGGTTCAGCGATATTTGGAAGAGGTAGTAATTGCTCGAAATGCGGACTCCTTCAAATGGTGGCAGCACAACAAATATAAATATCCATATCTGTCTCCCATCTACCATAAAATTAGGATATTTAGCGTTATCGGTTCCTTGCTAACGGCTTTTTTCTCAAGCTGGACTTATTTTAAGTGAAAGGAAAATGCGCTTGGACGATGAAAAAATAAAAATTTTGATTTTTTTAAATGCGAATCACATTATTTTTTAATTTGAAAACTAATTTTCATGACTATTATTAATATTAATCAGTATTCATAAATAAAAAATCCATGCTAATTAAATATTGTTGAATATACAAATTATTCTGTTTCAATTTATGGAAAATTAAAGATATTGCATTAAAATTAGTAGCGATCGCAATAGCTATAAAAAATCACTGTGATTTAAAAATCGCAATCGCTCTTTCCACTGAAACTAAAAAATCTAATTCGCTCATCACTACTGTTGTAAGAGTATAAATATTGGTTAATTTACCAATATGACGTTGTAAAACCCCTTTATACAAACTCAAATATAACAAGAGTTTGTGGACTTGTAAAACCATTATATGTAAGTAAAACTTGTTAAAAACCGTAACCTGGTTCCCTTAAGCTTCACAGTTAATATTCCATCAACTGGAGTACCATTGTTGTTCAAACATTTCAATAATTTTTAGTTTCAAAATTAAACACTTCTATCAACTTTTCAAAAAGTCAATCAGATTTCTTTTTCTTGTTTTAATATTTTTTGGAAACGTAAAATTTGTTTCGGGGTCTCTCATCCGAGGCTGTCGTTTAGATTTCATTGGGGGGCTTTTTCCGTGGCGGGTCCCAAACCCAACGCACAACCCTATGTAGGGGATGTTTCGCCTTCTCACATTAGCTCGCCTTCGAACGGATGTTCTTAGGCTACCCAGAGGATACTTGGTCAAAGACCGGAAGTAGTGAGCTGCTTGAGCCATGTGTAAAAGAATCGTTTCTGGCCACTCCCAAGTGAATGGCGATCAGAGAACTTTCCTCACTTGCGTGAACTTCTACACATAACTCCATCCTCCAGCATTAACACCACCAACAATGTCAGCCTGGAAATCCAACGCAGGATTGCTCTTGCCAACTTCGGACTGAGTAGGCAATTGAAAAGTAAAGTCCTCTCTCGACGAACAAAAGCTAAACTCTATAAGTCGCTCATAATTCCCGTCCTACTATATGATGCAGAGGCTTGGGCGATGACAACAACCGATGAGTCGACGTTACGAGTTTTCGAGAGAAAAATTCTGCGAAAGATTTATGGTCCTTTGCGCATTGGCCACGGCGAATATCGCATTCGATGGAACGATGAGCTGTACGAGATATATGACGACATTGACATAGTTCAGTGAATTAAAAGACAGCGGCTACGTTGGCTAGGTCATGTTGTCCGGATGGATGAAAACACTCCAGCTCTGAAAGTATTCGACGCAGTACCCGCCGGGCGAAGCAGAGGAAGAGGAAGACCTCCACTCCGTTGGAAGGACCAAGTGGAGAAGGACCTGGTTTCGCTTGGAATATCCAATAGGCCACGTAGCGAAAAGAAGAAACGACTGGCGCGCTGTTGTTAGCTCGGCTATAACCACGTAAGCGGTGTCTACGCCAATTAAGAAGAAAATTTGTTTCGAGGACGTAGAAATTGAAGGCAAATGAAAACCCATCAAGTGACATGTTAGTATAGAGTAAATAGCTTTTTTTTTATTATGATTTTACATTGTACCTAGTATATAAAAATAAAATACTAACAACAATTCCAGTCTAATTAATTAGGAGAGATACTTAAATGGTAAATGTTAAGAAATACATTTGCTGTTGTCTTACTAGGTCGGAAGGCTTCTTGCGTTTCAACCGGATTTCTCGCCCAGCAGTTTCGATGAGTCTGGAGGCTTCCTCATTAACGTGCTGTCTAAGCCTCAGTTCGTGAGACTTTGCTATTTTGGAGATTTCATTTACCACTGAATTCACGCATAGATCACGGTGCAGGTCAGCAGATCTAATGTACCAAGGAGCATTAACTAAATTCCTTAGTACCTTACTTTGAAGGCACTGAATGCTGGCAATACAGCTTTGACTTGAGCAACCCCATAGTTGGGCTCCGTAGGCCCAAATTGGCTTTAGAACTTCATTATATATTAACAGTTTGTTTGAGTTTGCCAAATTTCATATCAAGCTCGTTTCTTTTTTTTGGACATGCTCTTTCCAGCGTAGCTTAGCATCTAAGGTGATACCTAGGTACTTAGCACTGTTATGATGTGGTATAGGAATGTTATTTATATAAATTGGACAATATGAAGGTAAAGTCGACATAAATTGATTTGGTGTCGTTTAATTTTATGCGCCACTTAGATGCCCACTTAGTAATTGCGTTGACTACTGTCTTCACTCGTCGACTAGATACTGAAGTTGACTCTCCAGCTGCTAACAAAGCTGTGTCATCCGCAAATGCCGCTGTCATACAACTAGAATCAGATGGGAGGCACTGGTAAAAAGCAAATAAAGCATTGGCCCCAACACACTTCCCTGGGGAACACCCGCTTCTATCGGTTGCAAGTTTTAATATGCATCCTCTTGTTTAATGCGGAAGTATCTATCTTTTAAGTATGAAGCAATTATTTCACAAAATTGTTGGGGTAGCACGTATTTTTATTTGAGCAGTAGACCCGTATGCCAAATTGTGTCAAAAGCTTGAGACACGTCCAAAAAGGCCCCCGTACAAACGTTCTTTTTATCGATTGTATTTTCAACGAAATTAACGATTCGGTGTACCTGGTCAATTGTTGAATGGTGGTCACAGAAGCCAAATTAATGTGTTGGTATTAGGTGTTTATGAGCGATTATTGGTTTGAGTCTATTTATGAGTACATTCTCAAAGATTTTAGATTAAGCTGGCAGTAGCGAAATTGGTCTATATGGTGTAACATCGTGTGCTGGCTTACCCGGCTTAAACATCATAATGATTTCAGATACTTTCCAAAGCGATGGCACGTATCTTAGACATAAAGCACTGTTTATAATGTTTACAAGTTTTTTTATACAATTCTTTGGTAAATTGCATAATATTTCTCCAGTTATTAAATCGTACTCAGGTGCTTTTTTGAGACTTGTGTTCCCGATAAGACTTTTAATTTCTTTAATAGTAACAGGAGAACTGCTGATGTGTGGATCTACCCAACTATTTTTAAAGTTTATCTCATACCCACCTTTATGCGTAAATGTGTTTCTCAAATGATTTGCAAATTCAACAGCTTTCTGTTCATTCGTTTTGGCCCATTCAGTTTCGTTTAGTTTTAATGGTGCTACATGTTTTATCTGTTTATTAATATTTCTTGTAGCTTTCCAGAGTAAATAGTCGGTGGATTTAAACTAAAATCGCCGTGCATCTATTAAGCTCAGTTTTGAGAGCAGAGGATCTGGTTTGGTGCCATCTCCGTCGAAGCTTGCGCTTTTTATGGATACTCTCTAAGATGTGTTTTGGGTATTTGGGACCACTTAGATTCACGCGGGTATTTGGTGTACTCTTCCACGCAGTGTTTTGAATTATTTTTGTGAAATCTTCAACATCACAGTCCAATTCAATACAAGTCGTGTGCTTAAGCTTTGGGTCGACTTTATTCACTATACTTTTAAATTTATACCAATTAGTGTGTTTATTACATAACGATGGCTTGGCAGCCGAAATACTATAAATGACTTTTCATACAGAGTTAGTAGCACTGGGAAATGGTCAGAGCTTAGGTCCGAGCAATTTTTAATACATAAATTGAGTTTCGGTAGTTTATTGATTATAAAGAAGTCAAGAAGGTCTGGCAATTTCTGTCTATCTGTAGGCCAATTAGTGGGTGTTCCTGTAGAAACAAAATTGCATCCAACTGCTTGAATAGCTTTGAGAAGTTCTCGACCTTTGGTTGTAGTTAAACGAGATATGAAACGATTCCGTCATATTTTTTTAATAAATTCATATACACGTTTCTATTTGTATATTATGTCTAGGTGGACTATACAGAGCAATAATTAAAATTGTTGTAGCTTGAATTTCTTCCGTCTTAATCGGATCTTCCTCGCAGTGTTCAATATTGCTTTTGATAATTATAGCGCTCCCTCCTCGTGCTGAGTTTGCCGAGTGTGGTGTGTGATATAATTTATAATTTTTAAATTTTAAAAATGAATGGTTCGTAAAATGCGTTTCAGATAATAGATAAATAAATTGTAGATGGTACTCAAGAGCGTTGAGCCGCTGATTAAAAGACTTAAATAGTTTTTCTTGCTCATTTAGTTTATCCAAAATTAGGGATAACAGACTTTAGAAACTTTAGAAACGGAAGGAAGGGATTTTACTTCTTTTGTGTTCACAACGGGTTTGTTTGTCGGGGCATTGGCATTCGAAGACATTAAGTTTGCAGGCACTGTTGCTCAAAAGCTTTATTAAAAAGATGTTATTTATTAATTCTGTAATAGTACAATGTAATTCATTAAAATCCTTTACGTCGTTTATTATAATTATTGGTTTTAGTATCATTGTTGGCCGCCTGCTCTTTATTTTTATTCGCAGCGCTAATAATTGTTGGAGAAGTATCAGCTTTGCGTTTTTTTGAAGAGCGCTTCTTTTTGAGTATTCATTTAGTTTCTTTAGCTAGCTCATTTTTATCGGTTTCGTATATTTTATCTAAATTCATACTAGAAGGTTTTGATTCAACACTCACATGCTTGCTTTTACTAGATTTTAGTTCTTCGTTTTCTCCTATTAATTCATTGTTATCTTTACGTAACTGATTGCACATCGCTTCCAAAGTTCTAAGCCTCTCATTTATAAGTGAGGTAGTTTTTTTCTAATTCTCTTATTTTATTTACTCTAAATGAGCTGAGACTGTTTCTCGGCGTCACCTCATGAAGTGGTTCAGCCATTTTTGTTTTCTAATGATTTCTCTACTGGGTATTAGAAACCTGTCGTTTTGTCGATAATGCAGTTTGAATAAGAATTTTATTGTTTGTTTTTTTGATTTTAATTGACCAGTACGACAGCGCTGATTGCAGTTGAAAATTGTTAGAACAAAACAGATGAATGCACACTGATGTGCACTTTTTTTCCCCCGCGAAAATTAATTATTTGAGTGTTTATTTGATTTGTTATTGTTTAAAAGAAAACAAACTTCGATTAAATATGTGATTTGTTTTGAATTATTTTTACCAATTGCTACCACTAATCCAAGTAAATCGATGTGAAACGTGTTGACAACATAAATGCCTCCCACGGCGCACACACCCACGAATTACCACAGATTGGATTATTTGCAAATTGTCGCAATTACGGAGCACACTTGGATGTTGACCACACTCAATGATAGATAACTGATCAATGTGTTTTTCTCTAACACACGTCCATACTCCTATACCTTGAGTAAACATTTAGATATATAAATGAAACTTAGTATCCGTGTTTCTCGGTTTCTCGGGAATGTTGGTGGGCGCAATCGGACCCCAACATTAATTGGGAACTTATAAAGTGACAGAAGTAAGTTCCACTAATTTCAACCAAATAAGTAGGGCACATTGCCCTCACATTCGTAGGTTAAAGTGCACAAATAGGCTAAATCAATAGACAACCACACCTACTTCCCATACAACACAACCTTAAATTCCCTCTGATTTTTTCACTTTTAAGTAAACAAATACAGCACTATAGCGGAATAAAACGAGAATAGTGCCGTTAAAGCGTACCATCTATGGTTTGAATGGGGAGTTTTCTTAAACCTCACATAGTACCTGTATTATAGCGGACTCACTTTTTTTGTATTCACTTTAGCATTTATCAAAATCAATAGAAAAACGAGAATTTTATTTAAAAAAAAAGTGTATTTTAAAAATTGGTAAACTGAGGGAGATCGCTGTTGTTATCGAAAAAAGGTGTAAGGGATCCCCTCGTGTGTCTTTTTATTCCCTTTTGTGTGAGGAATCAGGTGGTGTTATGTGTGTGGGATGATGATGATGTGGATTGTAAGTGGTGATATTGTGGGTTTTTTGAAGGTTGCGTATCAGTGTTGTGAATCTGTGTCGATGTTGTGTGCTAATGTGGTGGTAATCCTCCGTAGAAAATTGCGGTCGCGAAGGTCGTCTGATGGCATTACGGTCGGTGACGCCCAGCGTCCAGTCCGGCGGCACTGAAAATCTGTTATACACTCACTCGTGAGATAGGTAGGCGCTAGACGCTGGCGTAGCTGAGGTGTCCTTCCCTTGAAGATGCCACAGTGTGGAAACCGATGTCGGCGACAACGTAGAGCGCATTGAATTCGTTGTGGTTCCGGAGTCAGTGGTTGTGTGTCACTAGGCGGAACCGTTGGCACTGCTCGGGGAGATGTGGTGGTGATAATTGTTCGCTGCGCTGTTACTGGTGTAGCTTTAGAGCGCGGAACAGTAATGGCCGAATGTATAGTGGGTGTTGGTGCAGTGGGCATATCGGCATCCATATTTATCTGTTGAAAAATGTTATTTTAATTATCTTTGCGATATATATCATATGTTAGTTGGTGCCACGTAATGTAGAGATCGACTACGCGAATGTGACCGTCGGAGCCGTGATCATGATGGAGAATTTTAATTCTGTCCCAACGGTTTAATAAAGACAGCGACTCCACGCCTGGCTCAGGTGTGGCCAGAATGGGCACTCTTTTAAGAAACTGCCCTGGCGTAGGGGCAGTAAAGTGTTAGGGATCTTGCGAGAATGCAGCGAGAGGCCATGAGTTGAAAACGGCTTCAATTTAAGTTAACAAGGTCGTGATTTTTTCATAATTAATCAAATTATGAGGAGCGGTTGGGGAGCGTATTTTTGGACAATGTCAGGTGAGACTTGTTTTATGAAATCCACAACCTCTTTTTCTGTAGCCCTTTGAGCTCCGATAAATTCTTTACCATTATCGATCACGATTTTTGATAGAAAGCGACGTCAACCGACGAAGTGAGCAAATCCGTCATTAAAGCCGTCATCGTCAGGTAAGTACATATCTAAAGGTGTACTGCTTTTGTCGTGAAACAGACAAAACCGGCCATATAGCGTGAGAGTAAGAGATCTTAGCATAGACGCCTTTATATGAAAACGCCCAGCAAAATCGACACCTGTGGTGGTGAAAAGCAGAGAAAAATTGCAGCGGTCAGGTGGAAGCGCTGCCATAATCTGCGCTCGTACATGAAGATGCACCACTATATAAGGGGCTTAAGTTGGGGTATGTACAATTCTTGGCAGACCATAGGTTGCATGAGGCGATGTTCGGCGTGGATCATTAAAATATGGCTGTATATGAGGAATAAGGTGGCAAATGGACACCTCTCTGGTATTATTATAAGGTAGAGCAGACCTTTCGTGTCTAGAAATGGGCTTAGAACTAAGAATGAGCACTTAAATGTTTACATTGCACTATTTATTGTGACGTTATTTGCTTTTCATCTTTGATTGTCGCAATATTCGTTTGAACATATAAAATAATGAAATGTGCAACGGAAATGCAATGTGATCTAGTGTAAGTGCCCTAGTATGTTTCGAAATATGATATGCATATTTCGTGTGGTCGCAACGTTGTTGCGATAATAAAAAAGGAAAATATTTTAAGCTGACCAATTGACTAAGTATTTCGAAAGCATTATTAAAAATTTTCATATAATTTCGTTTTATTAAACAATTATTAATTGGTTCAAGACTTTGTAAGTCTATATTATCATTAAATTCGTACTACTCATTATTACATCTTAGTGTATATACATACTTGTTGAAACATTAACTCAAAGTCGCTACTATCGCCTAGCGGTAATAATACAAGGTGCGTTCCAAAGTAGACAGGAATCTAGCGCCCCTAGGTGGCGCCATCTATATAACGACTGGTACGTTAGAATCTCCTATCTTTATCGATTGGAAGTGAAGTTATTGCGTTTTAAGTGTCAGTATGTTTGTGTTATCGGTGCGAAAATGAACTTCGAACAAAGAGCCTACATTGAATTTTGTTTTAAAATTGGTAAAACTTTTACCGAAACCTTTCAATTGATGAAACAAGTTTTTGGCGATGATTCCCTTTCTCGTAGCAGAGTGCACGAGTAGTTTCAACGTTTTCAAAGTTGTCGGGTGGACATAAATGACGATCAACATGTGGGCCAATCCAAATCTGTGATCACCGGAAATTTCATCGAAACTGTGCTTGAATTCATCAAAAATTAGCCGAAATCATCATTGAAATTCATGGAAAAGGAATTGAACATCTCCAAAATATCGATTTATCGCATTTTAGCGAAAGGAAAGCGTTATACAGATGTAGAGGAGAGGAGAGATTGTTCGATATGCTTTTGAACCGTGCTAAAAGCTATATTGAAGCAGAAGGAGACTATTTTGAATAAAATAAATTGATTTTGCCTAAAAACCTTTTGTTCGGTTTTTTTTTAAGTCCTCTTTACTTTGGAACGCACCTTGTATAGATGTGTATAGTATTACTAATTCTGTTGGGATTTTGATAGCAAAAATTATACATTTGTCTGTAAGGGATCCTAGATAAATTTTTTTAAATTTTTGGGAATCTATGTTATACTTTGTTATTTCTTGGTCGGTTATCACATTACTGTGTAAAATGCCTAAACCACTTGCTGCTATATTGTCTTTTATGTGTTCTACATTGTCCTGTAAAATTCAGTCCAAATTGTTGTCAGGATTAAAAGTTTCAGGATCCATTGCCCCTGCAAATTTGTATTTCTGTTTATGGTTGTTTAAATGTATATCGTTTACATTTTTTTTTATAAATTTCGGTTGTTCGTTATATCAAACACTTTTATAATTCTTTACGTAACTTATATTTCTTTCTTCCACATATTTTTCTCTGTTTTCATTACTCTTATTTATTCGCTTAGACTTTTCATTAAATATACCTTACCTTCTTCGATATTTATTGGTTTTTTTCTTTTGTAACTGAGTGGTAACTGTTATTATACCATTCTATAGCCGAGCTCATTTTATTTGTTATACTTGAATTTTTATTTTCTATACCTAATACTCCAAATTTTTTCTCCTAGTGTATTGTGTAGGCGTTCTACATAAGAATTGCCGCTGTGATTATTCGGCTTAACGAGATGTAGTTCAATATTTTCGTTTCTGAGGAAATCTTTAACATTAATGCTTTTAAATTCGTAATCAGCAATAAGTTTTTTAAAGTGCCCTCTTTGTGACTTATATTGGTTTATTTTCTCGATTATTCTTTGGCTAATCCTATCTTCGAGAAAAAATTAATTGGCAAATTTAGAAAACCTGTCTATAAAGGTTAGAAAATTCGCTTTCGAGTTAGTGTAGCAATCCATGTGAATTATTTCTTCGCAATCTTTCGGTGTTATGTTAAATTAAATTGAGCTCTTATAGGTCGCCTATCATATTTAACTCTGTTGATGTATCGCAATTGTTTACGAATTTGTGTATAAGTTTTTTCAAGTTTTGTAAGTAGATGTGTCTTTTAATTCCCTCGTAGTTCTCGGATATTACTGTGTGTCCTCTTTTGAACTTGTGATAATTTTGGATATGCCTGTAAGCTTCTTCCTCGCTATTTACATCTTTAGCGTGATACGAACATTTAACAAATTTAGTGTTGTCAAATCCATCAAATAACTCGATAATTTTTTTTTGTAATTTATTATATTCATGGTCATTAATTTCGCCATATATGCCAATTTTGCCTGAAGTGATATGTCTTCTGAGGATATTAGAAATATTATTGTTGAAATCTGCTGGTGATACATATATTTTTTTATTGCTGTGTTTTATTTCTAACTCCAATTGTTTGTTATCTATTCAAATTATCTGAGTTTAAACCGATTGACTATGGTGTCCAAAATGGGTATACAGCCATAGTCAAATGTTATTACACATTACTAAATTTTTTTGCGTTTCGGTAAGACTGCTTGTTGTTGTTGGATGCAATGGAGTGTGTAAAAGAAACGAACAAAAATTCAAAGAAAATAACGGAATATTTCTCTCAAAAACAATACATTTGTTTGATTCATATTGGCGTCAGAAGTTATTACACACATTTTATTCGTGTAAAGATCATTAGTTTTTAGCTATCTTGTGAGTTAAGTAGGCGCATTTTACATGATTGCGCAAAAATTAATATTGTTAATTTAATCCACGAAAAAGGTCAAAAGGAAGCATTTAAATGTTGAAACACGATCCGATATTGTGACCAAATTTAAAATGGGAACTTCGGCTTCGGATCTTCTGAAAATTTATGGAATTTCGCGGAAAACTGTGTACAATTTAGTAAAAAGAAGGACACTTGTGGGAATTTAGAAGATAAAAAGAAAAGTGGACGAAATCTCGTTATAGGCCAAAGGGAAAAAACAAGATTAATGAGTGTCCTTTTGGCAAATCCAACAATAAGCCCTATTCGCCTTGCAGAAAATTCGGGGGAACTAATTGGGAAGAAAGTTAGTGAAGCTACTTTACGTCGCAAGAAGAAAAGCATGGAAATCAAGACCTATGTAGTTCGCAAAGTGATCGACATAACTCCAAACAACAAAGCCAAACGCTATGCTTTTGCTCGTGAACATATTAATAAGCCCATAGAGTTCTGGCACAACGTTCTGTGGACTGACGAGTCCTCTTTTCAGTTCCAGGGGTCATTTGGAAGAAAGTATATGCGTCTACCGTCAACTCTCAAACGCAAAGCACGGCAGCCTCTAAACAGATTCGGTGGAGGATCTGTAAGGTTTTGGGAATGCAATTCAAGGAACTTTGAATCAATGTGGGTATATCGATGTGTTGAATGATCATGCATTTCCTTCAGCAAATAGCCTGTTTCCAAATACCGACTGGATTCTGCAACAGGATAATACTCCTTGACATAAAGGATGGTTGGTAACGAAGTTTTTAAATGAGGTAGATCAAGCTGTTCTTGCATGGCCCCCTCAAAGCCCGGACCTTACCATCATTGGGGTTTCATGAAACAACAACGAACAATTGATAAAAATCGAAAACTAAATGACACTATTGAAGAAATTAAAAATATTTGGGCTAAACTACCTCTTTCTTTTATCCACACCTTGATTGAGTCTATCCCGGCCAGGTTGCAAGCAGTAATTTATGCCAAAGGAGGAGTAACAAAATATTGACTCATTAAAATTTAAAAAAAAATTAAAAATGTATAATTCTTAATATAAACCATATAATATCGTCCCCTCAATATAACAATAGCGTATAATTTTTTTTGGGTTTTGAGAAAATCGAGTTTAAAGTTTTTGTAATTTTCTTATTGAAGGAAATTTCTGAACATGAAATTATGCACCATTTTTTCCAATGACATTTCCAATGACCCACTTTGTGGAAGTAGAATTTGACGAAATTTTGACCAGACATAGAATTAATGATGGACATTCTAAATATGCAATAAAAAAATAATGGCGTATGAGCACATCCGCTATTGTTATATTGAGGGGACGATATGACATTGTGTAACTATCTTTGACACGAATAAAATGTGTGTAATAACTTCTGACGCCAATTTGCATCAAACAAATGTATTGTTTTTGTGAGAAATATTCCGTTATTTTCTTTGAATTTTTGTTCGTTTCTTCTATACACTCCATTTCATCCAACAACAACAATTTTGGCTTCATATTGAAAACAACAACAACAGCAATCGAAGCAGTCTTACCGAAACGAAAAATTTTAGTAATGTGTAATAACATTTGACTATGGCTGTATGGCTGTTCAATTGCTCCTCTTGAGAGTGGATTGTGTTTGCATGGTTTTGGTCTAAATTATTTTCTAAAGATACATTGCTACCTGTTTCCATAAAACTTATAGAATTTGTATCGATGTTGATTCTGCTGAGGAACTCTTTTCCTTTTATGTAATCTACGTTAATATTATATTCTTCTAATTTTAGTATCCATCTTTTTAGTCTACGATTTACATTAACTTTAACATTTTTCTTTAGAAAATGTGTCATAGATTGTGCTACTTTTTCGCAGCCCTAAATTTTCGATAATATCCTGTAGCTTCTCTAAAAGGCTTTATTTTTGGTAATTTTAAATCTTGTATTTTGTTTATCTTATCAAAGTTCGGTTCAACTCCTTTAGGTGTTGAAACATGGTATAGAAACTGTGTTTCTTTGGCACAAAAAAGGCACTTGTCAAGTTGTACCTTAAGGTTATGATTCTTTAGTGCATTGAACATTTTTGGAAGGCTTTGTATAGGCTCTTCCAATGTTGTACTGAAAACGAGGATATCGTCCATGTACACTACGCAAAATTTTGTTTATGTGATATCTAAGGATACAATTCATCACCTTCTTTGGAAGGTTGATAGGGCATTTTTAAGACCGAATGGCGTTCCATAAAGGGCTATTGTAAAGAGAATTGCTGTTTCTTACGATTCCTTGTCTTAACTTTTCCTGAATTTGTTTAGTTATCTCTAATTCATCTACCTTCATGTATTTTTGAATATACTGGGGTGTCTATCGTGGTCACTATCTCGTGTTGAATAGCTGGTGTAGGGGAAGACGGGGTACATTTGACACTTTCATTTAAAAGTCCTTTATTTTCTACCAAATATAATATAATTTTAAATGTGTTACAGCTTTAAAACCACCAGGGTTTGGATACTTAGTAATGAAAGTCGGAAGAGTCGGAAGTTTAAACTAAATTTCGCTTCTAAGAGTTATAGATATGTCTTCCACAACTGGTTTTACAAAAACCCAGTTGTCTGGAGATAGTCTACGCAAATAATTTATGCTGAAGGAAGCATCGCAAAATACCTCTACAATTTCGCCAATGTAATAAAAAGGCTTCATACCATTTTCCCCAAAGTTTACCAAAACGTATTCTCCAAGCATTCAATTCTCATCATCCAATAACGAAAATTTTAGCAAACAATTATCTTTGTTGACACATTTCTCTGTGCTGTCTGATTTCAGACTGATAATACTTTCATCAGATGATGTAAGGTTTTCATTTAATGAACGCTTATTTTGTTTTGATTTTTGTTTTTTTGATTTTTCTTGCTTTCTGTTGAAAATTTTAGAGAACGTTTGGAAAATTGAGTGATTCTCTTAGTTTGGAAATCCAAAGCTCGATTTTTTTCTGGTGAACTAGTGAGGATTCGCGAAGATCCACTTTTCTGTGTTATGTTTGGCGCCAAGCGCGCAATAGGCCTCAAATGTTCTGGTGTTAAAGTTTGTGTGTTTGTAAGTTTTGTTTGACCGTGCAAGCCTAGCCAAGCTTGTTTTTTCAGGCTTTCGTAGTGTGAGGGATGGATTTCGCTTCTAAAAGCCGTAAAGCCAACTTTCTCCAGCTGCCTTGTTAGTTTCCCAAGTAGATGGACATGGTATGTTATTAGCGGCAACGAATTCGTAAACAAATCTTTTGAATATATCATACGACAATCCATATGCAAAAAACGCACACAAACGTAGCATGTTTCGCGTTGATGCTTTATGTTTGCAAGAGCATTTTTCATATCATCCTCAGTTATCTGACATCGGTTGGTCTTTTTCTTATAGTTGCGCACCATTGCTAAAGTAATACTTAGCATTAGAAAACTCCTTAATTGTTTTAACATTCTTCTTCTTCTTAATTGGCGTAGACACCGCTTACGCGATTATAGCAGAGTTAACAACAGCGCGCCAGTCGTTTCTTCTTTTCGCTACGTGGCGCCATTTGGACTTGGTCCTTCCAACGGAGTGGAGGTCTTCCTCTTCCTCTGCTTCCCCCGGCGGGTACTGCGTCGAATACTTTCAGAGCTGGAGTGTTTTCATCCATCCGGACAACATGACCTAGCCAACGTAGCCGCTGTCTTTTAATTCGCTGAACTATGTCAATGTCGTCATATATCTCGTACAGCTCATCGTTCCATCGAATGCGATATTCGCCGTGGCCAACGCGCAAAGGACCATAAATCTTTCGCAGAACTTTTCTCTCGAAAACTCGCAACGTCGACTCATCAGTTGTTGACATCGACCAAGCCTCTGCACCATATAGCAGGACGGGAATTATGAGTGACTTATAGAGTTTGGTTTTAGTTTGTCGAGAGAGGACTTTGCTTCTCAATTGCCTACTCAGTCCGAAGTACCACCTGTTGGCAAGAGCAATCCTGCGTTGGATTTCCAGGCTGACATTATTGGTGGTGTTTATGCTGGTTCCAAGATAGACGAAATTATCTACGACTTCAAAGTTATGACTGTCAACAGTGACGTGAGTGCCAAGTCGCGAGTGCGACGACTGTTTGTTTGATGACAGGATATATTTCGTCTTGCCCTCGTTCACTGCCAGACCCATTTTCTGTGCTTCCTTGTCCAGCCTGGAGAAAGCAGAACTAACGGCGCGGGTGTTGAGGCCGATGATATCAATATCGTCGGCATACGCTAGCAACTGTACGCTCTTATAGAAGATGGTACCTTCTCTGTTTAGTTCTGCAGCTCGAACTATTTTCTCCAGGAGCAGGTTGAAGAAGTCGCACGATAGGGAGTCGCCTTGTCTGAAACCTCGTTTGGTATCGAACGGCTCGGAGAGGTCCTTCCCGATCCTGACGGAGCTTTTCGTGTTGCTCAACGTCAGTTTACACTGCCGTATTAGTTTTGCGGGGATACCAAATTCAGACATCGCGGCATAAAGGCAGCTCCTTTTCGTGCTGTCGAAAGCAGCTTTGAAATCGACGAAGAGGTGGTGTGTGTCGATTCTCCTTTCACGGGTCTTTTCCAAGATTTGGCGCATGGTGAATATCTGGACGGTTGTTGATTTTCCAGGTCTGAAGCCACACTGATAAGGTCCAATCAGTTTGTTGACGGTGGGCTTTAATCTTTCACACAATACGCTCGATAGAACCTTATATGCGATGTTGAGGAGGCTAATCCCACGGTAGTTGGCGCAGATTATGGGGTCTCCTTTTTTATGGATTGGGCATATCACACTTAAATTCCAATCGTTGGGCATGCTTCCGTCCGACCATATTTTACAAAGAAGCTGATGCATGCTCCCTATTAGTTCTTCGCCGCCGTGTTTGAATAGCTCGGCCGGTAGTCCGTCGGTCCCTGCCGCTTTGTTGTTCTTGAGGCGGGCAATTGCTATTTGAATTTCTTCATGGTCGGGTAATGGAACGTCTGCTCCATCGTCATCGTTTGGGGAATCGGGTTCTTTTTCTCCTGGTGTTGTGCGTTCACTGCCATTCAGCAGGATGGAGAACTGTGTTCCCTCCATAATTTAACTATGCTCTGGGCATCAGTGACTAGATCACCTTTGGGGGTTCTACAAGAGTATGCTCCGGTCTTGAAACCTTCTGTAAGCCGCCGCATTTTTTCGTAGAATTTTCGAGCATTACCCCTGTCGGCCAGCTTATCAAGCTCTTCGTACTCACGCATTTCGGTCTCTTTCTTCTTCTGTCTGCAAATGCGTCTCGCTTCCCTCTTCAACTATCGGTATCTATCCCATCCCGCACGTGTAGTGGTCGATCGTAACGTTGCGAGGTAGGCAGCCTGTTTTCTCTCCGCTGCGACACGGCATTTCTCGTCGTACCAGCAGTTCTTTTGCTAGTCTACAGTTTCGTAAGATGCTTTAAAAAATGTATTTTATTGTTTAAGAAGACTTTACTTCGGATCTACCGAAAATTACAATTACGTTCCCAAAAATAGAAAAACACGTGTAACTCTATTACGCGTTGGAATATAATTGTGAAATTTTTTGACGCTTCGTTTAGTTCAATAATGGTGGTGGCCACGTTTTTACATTTTCAATAAAGCCCCAGTTAACGCCACAGAGACTGAAGTCAAATGTGCCCCAGTGTCAAATGTACCCCATCTTACCCTACTTGTAAGATCATCGCCTTCTTTATAAAATAAGTCTTTGTAATTTTTTATTAACTAACTAACTAAAAAATTCTCTTCCACATTTAGATTGGTTGTAAATTGTTCAATTTGTAAATCCCTATTTTCTATACTCTCTAATTGGTAAATTTCGTTAAAATTATATGGGCAAGAATTCATAAATTTTATCACTTTATTATTATTTGTTAAGGTATCGTTTTTCATGTCAATAACTGCTTCCAATGGTTTTAATACGTTTTGCCCATTGATTGCATCAAATCCTTTATTATGTATACATATATGCGTCAAAATTAAATTCGAGAGGTAAGCTTGTTATTATTCCCCATTTGATTAATGCTTCGCTATTTGACCGGAATTTTATTGAATTGTTCAACAGTATTCTGTTATACTTAGTTAATTTCCTATTATCAATAAGGGACGTAGTAGAACCTGAGTCGATTAGGCATATAATATTTTCATTTTTGATTGTTAATCTACAAACGGAAGGTAGTTCTGGTACGGTCCAAGGGAAAATTTACCTCCTGGCTTATGTGGTCTACTTCCATTGGAATTTCATTCCCATAGTTGGTACTCCTTGCACCATTATAATTGTTATGGTTCGTCTAAATGAGCTTGCTGTGTTATTACTTTGATTGAAACGATTACTTTTTGATTCGCTCCTGTTCGTTCGTTGTTGTGCCTATTGTTGAAATTGTTGTAATTGAAATACCTATTATTTATTGGATTATGACCCTCAGGTCTTTGATTATTTCTTTCGTGTCCTATCTGACCATATTGATTTCTGTGTGTAAGTCCGGTTTCTTCCAGTATGTAATTGGCTTCCCTTAGAGAGTTAATGTTTCTGCCGTAAATTATTGCCGATAAATGAGGCGGAATAGTGTTTCAAAATATTTTCAGTATTTAGGATTCATTTATCCTTGGGATAAATTCTATGGGCGAATTTCGGTCTAAATCAGTCTTTCCCAAAGTGGGCGATAACGCCCCCTTGTGGGCGCTGCAGGTATCAAGGGGGGCGGTAAGAGACCCAGAAAGAAAATGGGGGCGTTGTGTAGAGGCCTGGGGGGTGATTTGTAATTTTATTTAGCTAGGAGGCCTCTTAGTCAACGACTACATGAGCTCTCGACTCTCAACAACAACTTGTGAACATCAACTACTATGAATTAAAAGATTGCTCAAACTCGGTTCTATATTTCTCTCCGCGTAGTTCATATATCTGTCCTATTTTATTGAACATAGAAAAAATTAAAATCATGTCCATCAGTCACTCCGTTTCATAATGAAAGTAGACACAAAAAAACAAATAAAAAGGCAACAGACACACTTTCGCATTTTAATAGTTATTAGTACTCGTAGATATCTATCATGTTTTAACAATTTTTTGTTAAATAACTCAAATTGTGCATTCCCGTATCAATCGGCTGGTTCATTGAATATTTGTTCGGACTTGTTGTGTACGATTGAGTGTCGAATGAGATAAACGAGTTAATGCATGTTTGTTTTATTCCTGTCGGTGGGTGCTACTTAAGCATTCCTATATAAACAATGCAATATTTATTTTATTTTCATTTGTGGTTTTGCGCGCAATAGATGAGTAGTACTTACGCCTCCTTTACACTAGTTGAACGTATTTCTCAAAGCTAAACAATGTCGAAAGTAAAAAAGAAGAGACGGCAATATTGTGCGGAATATATTAAATTCGGATTCATTGAAAATCCCACAAACCCATCGTCGCCTTTGTGTCTTCTATGTCTAAAAACATTTTCGAATGAAGCCTTCAAGACTGCAAGATCATTTGAATAAAGATAAGAAAGACATGAATGTAGCATATTTTCAAGACCTAGAGAAGAAGCATAATACTCAGCCAAGTGTAGCAAAACTATTTTCGGCGGCTGCTAAGCAAGATGACGACGGACTTCGAGCTTCGTACAATATCTCTTTGTTAATTGCTCAAAAAGACAAACCACATAACATCGGAGAAGAGTTCATATTGCCAGCAATAAATGAAGTAATAACTACTGTGCTTCATAAACCGGCAGCAGATATTATCCGAAAAATTCCTTTGAGTAATAATTCTGGGAAAAGACGAATTGATGAAATGGCTGAAAACATTTAAGAATCATTATGCGATCACCTGCGGTCAAGTCAATTTTCAATTCAGCTGGATGAGTCCACTTTACCAACTAATGAAGCATTGTTGTTGTCTTACGTGAGTTTTATTAAAGATGAAAAATGTGTGAAGAACTATTATTTGATAGAAATTTAGAGACCGATACAAAAGGCGAAACCATATTCAATACATTGGAAAAGTTTTGCGATGAGAAAGAGATTCCTTTGAAAAATATTATTTCAGTTGCTACGGATGGCGCTCCGGCTATGACAGGGTGCCATAAAGGCTTCATAGCGTACTTAAAAAATAAAATTCCAGATGTCCTTGGTGTACATTGCGTTATTCATAGACAATATTTAGTTGCTAGAAACTTAAGTGAAAAACTATTTCAATCACTGCAATAAGTCATTAAAGCAGTCAATAAAATCCGCAACAGCTCTTTGAATGATAGATTATTTCATCAGCTTTGTGTAACTCATGACGAGGATTTCAACCGTTTGTTGTTTCATACTGAAGTTCGTTGGCTATCAAGAGGCAATTCTCTGACTCGATTTTACAACCTGTTTGACTCTGTTATAGAGTTCTTGGAAACTAAAGATACAGAATTTCAAGACAAGCTCATAACATCAAAGAATGATATAGCTTACATGACAGACCTGTATAAATTGTTCAACGACATGAATCTCCAACTGCAAGACGATAAACTAAATTTAATTAAAACAAAAAACGTCGTTGCTGCTTTCGCAGCCAAACTGCTTCTAAACGGAAAGAATCTGGGCAGACGTGAGTTTCACAATTTTCTGAATTTATCAGTGTCATGCAGTAACGACGAGTTGTTTGCCTACTGCCAACATTTGGAAAACCTCCACATTGACTTTACCGAACGATACCAGGACATTTTGAACTTGAAAATACCAGACTGGGTGTTGGATCCGTTTTCAAATGTCAACACAGCAATGTCGCCTCAGCTGGAAGAAGAACTTATAGAATTGACAACAAACGAGGAATGAAAATCAAGTTCCAAAATGGTTACCAAGAATTTTGGCTACAAAAACCGATCTCGTAATTGTACCCTGGATTGTGATCAATCGTTCAACGATTCTTGATAGCATTCCCATCGTCATATTTGTGTGAACGTGGATTTAGTGCTGTGACAACACTGCTTACTAAAAAGAGAAATCGTTTGCTTGTTACCGAACGTGGCGACTTGCGACTGTTCTTGAGTAAATTGGAACCTGATATTAACAAACGTATTAAACAGCATCAGATTTATCCTTCACATTAGTTTTTATATAAGGATCGATTATTTTAGTTTTATTTTTAATAAAAGATTCTCTGTTTTAATACTATAAAGTTGCGTTTCAATAATCATTCTTATTGGCAGGTGGAGCCCGTAAGAGTTAACTTGAGACCTTAGCGCCGTTGTATGTTACCTACTGCGCTCAGGTTTCAAGTTGCGAGTTATAGTAAAAAATAGCTAAATAGCTAAAAAATATTTATTCTCAAAGTGGGCAGTAGACAAAATAAGTTTGGGAACTACTGGTCTAAATTATACTTAGAGTTAAGCTTATCTAATATGTTTTTTAATTGATAGTAATAATTACTTACGTTGTGCTGCTTTGTCGTGATGGCCTGGGGGAAGAGTTGGTGGTAGCTCTCTCTTACCCCAAAGTTTCTTATTAGTTCCGTTTTGAATTCTTCCCACGATTAGACGCTGGGTAGTGTCCTTTTTATTTGGAGGGCCTCTCCCTGGATTTTCGTTTTTATGCGTCTTTCCCACACATAGTGTTTGGCCGCTTCGTTCTCGCTAAACAAGGGCAGGATCAGCTCAACCTGACCTGATGCATGATGAAACGTCGCAGTTTCCGTCGCCCCTGAATTCTCTCATTTCAGTAGATTCTTTCAGGAGATCTGATGCCGACATCAGATTTAGATCGGTTTTGTTGTTTCCCATGGTGTAGTTATACAAGGAGTGTTCCAAAGTAAACAGAGCTTTTTGAATCTAGCGCCCCCTGGTGGCGTCATCTATATAACGACTGGTGCGTTGGAATCTATCTTTATCGATTGCCCAGTGAGAATTTCATGACATTTCATCGATTGGAAGTGAATTTTTGGCCTTTTAAGTGTCAATATGTTTGTGTGATCACCGAAAATTCCATCGAAATTGTGCGTGAATTCTTCAAAAATCAACCGAAATCATCATTGAAATTCATGAAAATGGAATTGAACATCTCCAAAACATCAATTTATCGCATTTTGACCGAACATTTGGGCTTACGAAAGGTGGGTGCACGGTTTGTTCCGCACAAATTAACTGACGACCAAAAATTGCTCAGAATACAACATTCGAAGGACATCATTAAAGAGGTTTATTTGACCAAAAATCACATTTTAGCCATTAACCACTCTCCGTATTTACCTGATATGGTACCGTGTGACTTCTTCCTTTTCGGAAAAATGTATTTGCCCATGAAAGGAATAGGTTACGCAGGTTGCTATACATATTTCTGGCTTAATAATGTAAATAGGCATATTTATCAACGAAAATGATTTTTTTATACTCTCGCAACAATGTTGCTAAGGAGAGTATTATAGTTTTGTTCACATAACTGTTGTTTGTAAGTCCTAAAACTAAGAGTCAGATATAGGGTTATATATACCAAAGTGATCAGGGTGACGAGTAGAGTCGAAATCCGGATGTCTGTCTGTCCGTCCGTCCGTCCGTCCGTGCAAGCTGTAACTTGAGTAAAAATTGAGATATCATGATGAAACTTGGTACACGTATTCCTTGGCTCCATAAGAAGGTTAAGTTCGAAGATGGGCAAAATCGGCCAACTGCCACGCCCACAAAATGGTGGAAACCGAAAACCTATAACGTGTCATAACTAAGCCATAAATAAAGATATTAAAGTGAAATTTGGCACAAAGGATCGCATTAGGGAGGGGCATATTTGGACATAAGTTTTTTGGAAAAGTGGGCGTGGCCCCGCCCCCTACCAAGTTTTTTGTACATATCTCGGAAACTACTATAGCTATGTCAACCAAACTCTACAGAGTCGTTTTCTTCAGGCATTTCCATATACAGTTCAAAAATGGAAGAAATCGGATAATAACCACGCCCACTTCCCATACAAAGGTTATGTTGAAAATCACTAAAAGTGCGTTAACCGACTAACAAAAAACGTCAGAAACACTAAATTTTACGGAAGAAATTGCAGAAAGAAGCTGCACCCAGGCTTTTTTTGAAAATTGAAAATGGGCGTGGCGTCGCCCACTTATGGACCAAAAACCATATCTCAGGAACTGCTAGACCGATTTCAATGAAATTCAGTATAAATTATATTTCCTTAACACCCTGATGACATGTACGAAATATGGGTGAAATCGGTTAACAACCACGCCTTCTTCCAATATAACGCTATTTTGAATTCCATCTGATGCCTTCTCTGTATAATATATAGTACATTAGGAACCAATGATGATAGCGAAATAAAACTTTACAAAAATACGGTATTTGAAAAATATGTAAATGACGTATAATGTAATCTCGATTATCACTTTATCATGCGAGAGTATAAAATGTTCGGTGACACCCGAACTTAACCCTTCCTTACTTGTTTTTTGTTTGTTTTTTTATTTTATTTTTTTGTTTGTCGATTGCTGTTTTGTTTCGGGCATATACGCATAGATCCATGATTCGTCACCTGTGACGATCTTATAAACTATCGCTATCGTATTTTTTCAGCATTTCTTTACACCAATCCACACGAGCCTTTTTTTGAGCGATTGTCAAATTGTGCGGGATCCAACGAGAACAAACCTTTTTTACGGCCAGTTGTTCATGCACTATCGAATGTATGCTGGTGGGAGAAATGTATAGGCATGCCTCTATCTGAATGTATGTTACATGACGGTCTTGCATTATCAGTTCACGTACGGCATCGATGTTTTCTGGCACAACGGCTGTTTTTGGACGAGCTTCACGGAATTCGTCTTTGAGCGAGCGTCGGCCACGATTAAATTCTGAGTGATGTTATGCTAAAAAATTTCAAACTTTCCAATGGAAATGTCAGATTGCACCTGGCAACACTTAGTGTTGCCCTAGGCCAGAATATATATAGCAGCCCTCGTATGCAGACGTAGAGGCCATTTAAAAGGCTTGCACCGGCGTACTAGCGGCCAACGAGCTAAAACACTCGTTCGAATTGCTTTTGAACCGTGCAAAAAGCAGTATTGAAGCAGAAGGAGACTATTTGAATAAAATAAATGGATTTTGCCAAAAAAATCATTTGTTCTGTTTTTGTTTAAGTACTGATTACTTTGGAACGCTCCTTGTATGTGTTTAATTGTTTTTTTGTTCCCTTTTCAAGAAGTTAGTTCTTTTATATTTATATAATGATCTAACACTGCTTGAACCCGCTAGCAATAGTAAGTTTCTTATACATGACGTCTATGACTTTAGAGGGTATGGGTTAGATTTCATAATATTTCAGAAGTTCACTCCAAGATATTTCTTTATGTAATTTTTATTATAAAAATTTCAAGTACTATTAATTATTGTTTTTAATTTTGCACAACTTGTAGAATTATATTTATACTGAGTCTTGTGCTTTGAGTGGTGTTCAAATCATTTGACGTTTTTCACTTTTCACTTTAACTAAGTACGTTTAAGCGGTTTACCTCTGGCGTCAGGTTCTTTTTCTTTGTCTAAGAACAAAGTTCCTTCGACTGCGCCAGTTGTAGTTATTGAACCCGTGTTCAATACTAAATTTTTAAATTTTTGTTACTGAACTTTAGTTCAAATATTCTAATTAATACTAAACTTCGGTTTAGTGAATCGCTAAGAGAAAAACACGATTTATCGGATTAACCGTCAAAATTCTTCTGCCAGTTTATTTAGAAATTTTTACTTAAGATAGGTCTTACTTTCTATTACAATATTTTCTTTCTTTATCTTTTTCTTTATTTGTTATATTGGCGTAACCAACCTCAACTAACATCAATTGCATTCTCTTAAATGTTTACATTGCACTATTTATTGTGACGTTAATTGCTTTTTTTCTTTGGTTGTCGCAATATTTGTTTGAACATATAAAATAACGAAATGTGCAACGGAAATGCAATTAGATCTAGTGTAAGTGCCCTAGTTTGTTTCGAAATATGATATGCATATTTCGTGTGGACCAAAGATATTATTTTTACACAGAGTTCAAGTCGTGGTAGACTTAGCGTTTTTAGAGGAGCACCTTTTGAAATTGCCATTAATAGGTGGCTTGTGTGCGCACATAGATAGTGCCACAATATATCTGCTTAGAGACGTCGCAGAAGCAGTGTAGTTCCACTTTTGATTGGGGGGAATAGTTTACCCACACGGAATTTGTATCTGCGAAATGTCGTTAAGTGAAAAGTTTCACTTATTTGTCCCAGTCAGTTCCGTCCAGCCATAATTTTGGAATCAGGATTTTCGATAGTATCATAATTGACGAAAGCCATCCTGCGAAAAGTTTTGCCACCGCGGATAAATCTTTATCTTTTTTATGGCGGATTATGCGGATATTGACTCAGTCGCCTATTGAAACTGGTCCGATATCGCATTCGATTGGTTGCCTAATAATTTTATTGTACTTTCCTTTTCGAAGATAAGGAAATTAATATCCAACAAATTGTTTGGTATATTTTTTAAGATTTGGATAATTTACTGTGATATTTTTTAAGGGAAGCCCTGCGATTCTGAGGGTATTTATTACTTGTGATAAGGACTCCCATGCTTGTGGAAGACAGCGGCTTCCAGACAGATATCGTATACATAGCTTTATATTTTAGCACTTGTGTTGACAAAGGAAATTCTGACTTTGTGTCTTCTTTATGTTCGACTATTTATCAATAAATTTTTCGGGATCCTCACTGAAAACGTATTTGTATATACGCCCATTTAATATGAGGAGGTTAAAATCTGGTTGGAATGTGAGTCCCGTGAACAGAATATCATTTCAGGAATTCCCCGAGCTAGTGGATCTTGAGGCATTGAAGACAACTCTAACTTTTATTGTTTTTTTTTTCTTTGGCTTTACTACTATGATATGGCAGGTAGAATGAGTAGTATTTGCCGTTGACGATTCTTTCCCCTGGGCTTATTTCCTCCTCCTTCTTCTAAGATACTGTCATAATCTAAATACGTTTTTTCTCATACTTAGAAACTGATGTATGCAGAGGTGCGAAAGTGAAATACTACTATGATCAAATTGAAAGGTGAATTTTTAATTTATACTTCGCATGTTTTTTGAATTGGTAAGTTGGTTTTACTGTTAATGATTTTTATGCTAAATTTCACGTCAAAATATTAATTGGTATTTGAAATACGCGTCGTTTTGTGAGGTTCTAAAAGTGAATTCTTCGATTTTTACTATGTCTGAATTTATTGAACAAAGAAGTGCGATAATGCACCATCTCATACTGCATTGGTTCACCAATTGGTGCTGGTGCTGTAATTGAAATGGCGGGAGTTCTTTGAACTCCCAAAATTTTCTTAGTTGTGAATTGAGGTATTCATTGGAGTTGTCATGTTGGTAACTGGTTCCGCAACTTACCCACTTCGTATCCAACCGAATATAGTATTTTGAGCTAGAAAGGTGTTTGAAATTTTTTCCAAACCGGGAGTTGCGGTTGCAACTAAACCCGTGCCTCTTTTTGAGAAAGCGCTACTTTGGGGTGTATTGGGAAAACTATTAAAATGCAACATTGAATGATGTTTTTTATGACATGGAACCAGCAGTATGTTCAGAGTCTTTTTGATCTGCAAAAGTTTTTCCTTTCGTTAATATTTAATTCTTTATACTTCTCGCAAGTTTTAAGCTATGCCCTCCTGTACATAGTTCGCATGACGTGTATTTATGCTATTCGGATGTGAACGATTTTGTTTGGAAAGAGATTATATTTAACTGGTTGGTGCCTCCAGCTTGGGGTTTATTAATGCTTCAATTTAGGTCAACAAACAATTTAAAACAGTAGATTCTAGTTTAATGAATTCTCCGCTCGCTTCTTTTTGAATTTTAAGCAAGCTCATAAGTATCGTTACTTGGCTGTCGACCAATATTCTTTATCTTGATCTTAGAGCTAACCAAGCCAACGAACTGAATGACTATTGCGCCTGCTTGACCTTTAGTTTTATATCGGAGGTGATACAATTTTTTCGATCGTGACAATTTTTAATGGCTTTTGTACACTGTTGTAAACATGTCCCGGAAGAATGGCCATTGTTCATGAAAATTCATGAAATATTTCTGTATCGCATGCTGGCACTTTGAGGTGAATGCCAGAACTTAGCTTTTGGGCTTGTAATTATGGCAAATCTACTCTCGGATGGGAAGTAGGTGCAATTGACTTTATAAATTTTAATTGCTCTGAAATCTGAGTCATCAGATTCTACTATTGCGTCGTATGCAGCTTGGAGGCGTGTCCAAAAATTGTCAATAGATTTATTCCTGATTTCTAGTACCGATTACGAGTTGTCTTAAATGGATGAAAATGCAAATCAAGTGCAGTAGCTAATTAAACTGCCGCTCTAAAAAATGAATTTACTATAAGAAATGTCTTTCCCCCTTTTTTGCTTTGTAGCACCTTGCTTTGAGCGCGTAGCTTCTGCAGGAGTACATGGACTTTTATCGTCAGTAGTTATTTTCAGAATTAATAAGAATTATGCTATAAGTATCTTTGCCATTAACCGAAAATTTATAAATTACCATAATTATGCACTAAATTAAGATATAAAACTATAATTTGGTATAGGAGATCGTTGTAGCAAGAGGCACCAGTGGGTAAAAATTTTTGGAAAAGTATGTTGTACGAGTATATATCTCCTAAACTACTAAAGCTACTAAAACTCTTTCACTCCCCACATAACGGTACTGGTACAAACTACTATAAGTGCAATACATCAATAACTAATCATACTAAGTGTTTTCCAAAGTAAACAGAACTTAAAAACAAAAACAGAACAAATGGCTTTTTCGGCAAAATCAATTTATTTTATTCAAAATACTTCTGCTTCAATACAGCTGTTTGCACGATCCAGAAGCATGTCGAACGAGTGTTTTAGCTCGTTGGCCGGTATAGTCGCCAGTATGCTAATGCAAGCCTTTTGAATGGCCTCTATGTAAGTCCGCATAACGCTTTCTTTTCATGGACAAATGCATTTTTCCGAAGAGGAAGAAGTCACACGGTACCATATCAGGTGAATACGGGAAGTGGTTAATGGCTAAAATGTGATTTTTGGTCAAATAAACCTCTTTAATGATGTCCTTCGAATGTTGTATTCTGAGCAATTTTTGGTCGTCAGTTAATTTGTGCGGAACAAACCGTGCACACACCTTTCGTAAGCCCAAATGTTCGGTCAAAATAAGATAAGTCGATGTTTTGGAGATGTTCAATTTCATTTCCATGAATTTCAATGATGATTTCGGCTGATTTTTGATGCAGTCATGCACAGTTTCTATGGAATTTTCGGTGATCACGAATTTTGATTGGCCCACATGTTGATCGTCATTTATGTCCTCACGACCACTTTGAAAACGTTGAAACCACTCGTGCACTCTGCTACGAGATAGGCAATCATCGCCATAAACTTGTTTCATCAATTGAAACGTTTCGGTAAAAGTTTTACCGATTTTAAAACAAAATTTAATTTTGACTCTTTGTTCGAAGTTCATTTTCGCACCGATAAACAAACATACACACTTAAAACGCAAAACCTTAACTTCCAAAAGATGAAATGTCATGAAATTCTGACTGGACAATCAATAAAGAATGCAGATTCTAACGCACCAGTCGACATATAGATTGCGCCACCAGGGGCGCTAGATTGAAAAATTGTAAATTGTTTACTTTGGAAGGCACCTTGTAGAACTTTATAGGAACCAGAGTGAAAATTGGACCCACTTTTCGGTGGTATGTCTGTATATCAGTGTATCTTTGTGTTTAACCCATTTACAGCCAATGGTCGATTTTTCGACCAGCAACTTTGAAAAATCGCCGAGTAGAAAATGAACGAGATATGTCCTGAGCGCAATAATTGTATGTCATTTTGCATCTCTCTGATCTTGACAAAAAATTTTCTTTTACTTATTTATTTTCCACATTTTTTCAAAAAATTCGGAAAAAATAGAGAAAGTTTTTGAAAAACTTTCAATTTAACAGAAAATTTCTTTGTTAAACTCTTGATTACTGAGTTCTTTCACAAACAAGTAAACGCAGGAAGTATCATAATCAAAAACATGCAGGACAAAGCGTCGTCTTACAGTTCATTCAGTTTTTTGTAATTGCATATCAGAAAAGGAAAAAATCCACTAAATTATTGTTCCTTTTCATGTAACATTCAAGAGCTTTCTTTTCAGATATTTCTAGAATAGAATTTTCCAAAAGCTTCTTAGGTCACAAATATAAAAAGGATCCCTTCCAGGCAGATAGTTAGTCGGTTGTTGTCCACGAGCCTGACAGTGAAATTTTGAGTTTTCTCTTGAAAATGTTTCGCAAAAGATACCAGAGTCAAAGAGAGATTGAGGAGATTATGGGGCACGCTGATCATGTAATCGCAATTTCATGGTCATTTATATTTTCGTGTAGCTCATTTAGTAAGTCTTATCGCGCTGCAGGAGGGTACTCACCAATTCAACTTTTCAGCTTGCTTAGCGATGATGAGATAAACAAATATTTGGTTCGATGTACGATGACCTACGCGAAAATCGATCACAACGACTGGAAATTTGAGATAGATTATGATGATTTCATGCGTTGTTTCATTGGAATTTTGTTCGTGACTGGCTACAATAGGCGACAGCGCATCGAAAATTATTGGTCGTCCCAATCTTCATTGGAGTGCAAAATCATCCGTGACAATGGCTCGTGACCATTTCAAATTAATAAAGAAGTATTTCCAAGTGTGCCAGTGATAAGTTCGCTAAAGTGACCCCGTGGAACATTCGTTTGAATAAGAAATTCATGCAGTTCGGCTTCTTCTCACACAATCTGTCTATCGATGGCATTGACAAAGTAGAGAAGCCTCGCCGTTGTCAAAATTGTCAGAAACATTCGTCATATAAATGCGCAAAATGCGATGTAGCTCTACATGTTTTGTGTTTCAATCAATTTCATGAAATATAAAGATAAGATACTGAACTTTCAAGAAATGTTTTTCAAACCTTACTTATGACATTTATCTATCTTTTATTGTAAAAAAATGTAAAGTGAAATTGAGAAATTTAACAAAATAAACGTTTTGAATGATAAGCTTTAATAAAACACTGTTTAGTAAGTATCGTTTTCGATAACTACGATCGATGTTATCGATCAAAAAGTGACAGCAGCTTTTGGTCATCGTTCGTAAAATGCAAAGAGCAAATATTAAATTTATTTTAAACTTGGGAAAACGTTTACTGAAACATTTCAAATGATGAAAAAAGTTTATGGTGATCAGTACCTATCCCGTAGTAATGTGTATAAGTGGTATAAGCGATTCCAAGAAGGTCGTGAGGACCTCTGTGACGATCAGAAGCAGCCGAAAAAAAGTCGTCTTCAGAAGTCATAAATAAAGACAATGCTGATTTGCTTTTACGACTCCGAGGATATTGTACACCAAGAGTTCGTCCCACCTTGCTTAATGATGTGTTTTACCTTGTAGTTATGAAGCGTCTTTTGTCACGCATTCGTCGAGCTCGACCACAATACCGTGAGGCAGGGTCCTGGCGCCTGTTGCACGATATTGCGCCGTGTCATCGGTCGACGCTTGTCCCTGATTTTTTGACAAAAAACTCCATATTAACCATTAATCACTCACCCTACTCACCTGATCTGGCACTCTGTGATTTTTACCTATTTGGAAAACTTCATTTGCCCATGAAAAGACACTGGTTTCAGGACATTTCAGCTAAAGGCGACGACCGATATTCTCAAGAGCATTCCGAAAAATTACCTTAAACACTCATTTGAAATGGTAATTGACCGAGCTAAACGCTGTATCGAAGCACAAGGAAACTACTTTGACTAAAAAAAATATAACTTTTGAAAAATATTAATTTTTTGTTGTTTTTTTTTTTAACAGTCCTGTTTCTTTTGCGACAGACCTTGTATGTCAGTGTATGAGTTATATATGGTATATGTATTAGGGTGTTTTTTTAACTTTTTAATTCTTTCAATTCCCTCACGAAATTTCCTTGGATATACCCTAAAAAAATTCCCTGAAAATTTTAGCCCTTAATATTAACAATAAGGTCTGAACCAAGGCATGTAAAAATTTTCCAAAAAGTACACGTAAATCGTAATTTTTGATCTTTAAATTTCTATCGCTCAGAGGCATTTTATGTCATCGCTTTGACTTTAGACACATATTCCTCAAAATTGAGCACTCTATAAAAGTGCTCAGTCGAAACTCACACCGACGAAGTAGTACTGGGCTTTAAACCTTATTTTTCCACAAAAATTGCAGTTTTTTTCCATTTATTTTGTAAATTACAAGAGCTATATAAAAAATGTAAATGTCAACTTGTCCGAGGGCAAAATCGCTATCATTAATACTTCTCGAGATACTAGGCACTTAAGTAAGGTTTTATGGAATAATATGGTATATAAAAAAAATCAATTTTTACTCAAGTTACAGATTGCACGGACGGACGGACGGACAGTAGCAACTGGTTGCAAGAGTATAAAAATTAAGAAAATAAACAGACGGTTCGGGAAATAAAAAAAAATTATAAGTAGAATACATTAAATATCTCACATACATACTTACCTTTGTGAAAAGACATACATCACATACCTGTACACTTACATACAAGTATGTATATTGAAAGTCCAATTTGGCGATTTTTAAGCATTCCTCTTGTTCCTTGTCAAACAAGAACATGCATAATTGCATACAAAACATTTAACGCATTCTATATGCACATAATGTCCACACGTAAGTACCTTCGCAAAGAATTATACAAGGTACTTTCCAAAGTAAACAGGACTTTTTGAATCTAGCGCCCCTGGTGGCGCAATCTATATATCAACTGGTGCGTTAGAATTTCCTATCTTTATCGATTGTCCAGTGAGAATTTTATGACATTTCATTGATTGGAAGTCAAGTTTTGACCTTTTAAGCGTCAGTATGTTTGTGTTATCGGTGCGAAAATGAACAAGAATGGACATGAAATAAGTTTATGGCGATGATTGCCTATCTCGTAGCAGAGTGCACGAGTGGTTTCAACGTTTTAAAAGTGGTCGTGAGAACATAAATGACGATCAACATGTGAGCCAATCAAAATCCGTGACCACCGGAAATTCCATAGAAACTGTGCATGACTGCATCAAAAATCAGCCGAAATCATCATTGAAATTCATGGAAATGAAATTGAACATCTCCAAAACATCGACTTATCTTATTTTGACCGAACATTGCTCAGCATCCAACATTCGAAGGACATCTTTAAACCGATTATTTGACAAAAATCACATTTTAACCATTAACCACTCCCCGTATTCACCTGTTATGGCACCGTGCGACTTCTTCCTTTTCGGAAAAATGCATTTGCCCATGAAAGGAAAGCGTTATGGAGACGTAGAGGCTATTCAAAAGGCTTGCACCGGCATACTGGTGGTCATACCGGGCAACGAGCTAACACACTCGTTCGACATGCTTTTGGGCCGTGCAAAAAGCAGTATTGAAGCAGAAGGATACTATTTTGAATAAAATAAATTGATTTTGAAGGAAAAACCATTTGTTCCTGTTTACTTTGGAACGAATTTTGTATGTGCAAACTTTTTTTCAAAGTATCTCATGAATTAATAACCGTAAATTTTTTTTCAGTATGCAGTATTCGTGGTTCACAAAATAAAATTGCGATTTGTATTGTTCATAGAAAATAATTGTATGTGCAAATTCATCTATTTGTGCTCCGACAGCTGTATCGACAACATATAAAGTTTGTTTTTAACTGAAGAGAAAAAATTGGAAAATACGTAAGTTATAGGTATTAAATCTAGTGCGTAGAAACATAATTTATAATTATAGGATAGTTATTTAGTCCAAATGCCACGTGGAACAGAACTATGGACAAGCCTGCATAAGCATTGGTCGAATTGCTAAGTTGGTGAATCGACATCGTAATGCAATTTCAAATTATTTGAAAAATCCTCAAAACTGTGGTGTCATCTAGCGTACTGGTCGGTTATAAGCAGTTGATAAGCGGACTAAGAGACGCATCACTTGGCAATTAGCGAAGGCATGAGTTGCAGGCAGATAAAAGTAGAATAAGGCCTACCAATCTTTAGGCAGCGTGATCAGCAAATTATGAAACATGAAATATGCCTTAAGTTTGAATCAAAACTAGCTCAGCCGTGAAAGAAAAAGCGACATAAAGATTGGCGAGATACGTAAAGATTTGCAAGAGAGATTTGCTATAAGCGAAACCATGGTGGGGGATCTTTGATGGTATGGACTGCCTTTAGCTCTAAAGGCAAATCTCATATCATTTATCTACTGAATAGTGAGCTCATTCCTTTTATTGAGAATTTTCATGACGAATATTAGATATTTCAGCAAGACAACGCCCCATTCATGTAGCTCGCGCTACATAAGCATTTGTTGAGTCCCGTAATATTAAATTATTGGATTGGCCAGCTTTGAGTCCTTTGATACCCTTGGGGTATACTTACTGCTAAAGTATATGGATACGTCAAGTAGTATGATACTATTAAGCAGTTAAAAAGTACCGTTGTTTAAGGGTGGGGGAAAATTGAGCTAACTACTCTGTAAACTTAGTAGGGACCATGCCACGAAGTAATACTGCAAAAGGGTAATACTATTAGATACCAAACATATTTAAAATTTCAATTACTTAAAATTATTTTTATAATATACGTGTAAAAATAATATTGGATATGAATTTTAGGGAGTTCTTTATGTTGCACATATAATTATTTTCTATGGAATTAAAGTAATATAATTTTTTTGTTAAAAAAATTAATATATATTTGGAATTTTGTTTTTGTTTACTACATTTTATAAGGCCATAAATAACAAGTAAGGAAGGCAACCGAGGACAACTTGCAAGAATCAAAGTCAGCGAAGTACCTTAAGGTGTACAACGACAACCAGAGAATCGAAACCCAATAAATTGTATTTATACATATACTGTATACAACTTATACACTGACCGACATAGAAATACTTATGTTTGTTAGAAAAAATTAAAATCATTATATGTAGTTCGGGTTAGTATCGACCCGATTTTATCTATTTTTGCCAATCCCATATACTATTAACTTGTCACATACTATAATAAAAGAATGTTCTCTGGCTTTCATTCAGGTACCACAAATAAAATCACCAATCATATGGAGTAAAGTCAGTCAAATGTTTGAAAATCCTGTTATTAGTTATATGGGAGCCTGATAAAGTTTGCGCCCAATTTCAGCTATTTTAAGCACAAAGATACACTATTATGAGTAAAACACTCTCTGTAGTTTTTATTCAAATAACTCAAATATTGACCGATAAATGCAGCATGAAGTCACCCGGAAGTTCCAAAATCTTTATATTAGGTATAGGGGGCTCAGGAAAGTATTTTTGATTCACATAGTTCCTATTGTCAGGAAAAGATTATCTCTGAATTTCAGCTGTATATTCCATATAATATAACGGTATAGAACTTTGCATGAATAATTCATTTAGAGTATTCCGTCTTATGACCAAAAATATTCCATGTCCAACCAAAACTGTTCAAGTCCATGTCCCGATTATGTGGACCCCAGTATCTGTAATTGACTTTTGACCGAAAATATCAGTCAATATGTAAGTTATATAACTGAAATTCAGGAATAATCTTTTCCTGACAATAATATGTCTTTGTGGCAAAAATGGATTGAATCGTGTAAATATTTTCCTTAGCTCCCATATACAATATCACACACAACGATTTTCGGACTTCCAGGTGACTTTATACCGCAAATATCGGATAACATGTGAATTATCTTTGTAAAAATGAGAGAGCGTGTTTTACTGATAAATGTGCCTAAAATCTCTAGCCTTCATATAGCAATGATATAATATCCAGATGACTTTACTCCATATGATTGGTGATGATACCTTAATGAATCTCAGGGAGTATTTTATTAGCATGTAGCGTATTAATAGTATGTGGGTCGATACTACCCCCACTCCCAAATACTACATATGTAATATATAATGATTTTCGTTTTTTTAACAAACCTTTTTGACGAATATGTCGGTCAGTATATGAGTTATATACAGTTAAATTTTCATAACCCGAACTTCTATAGCTCGGAAGTTTCCTTAACTCGAACTGTTGAGATGGTAATTAAAGGCAAATTTCATACATATTTCCCTCCACAATTCGAAATTTCTCTAACTCGGAGTTTATTTGTGGATTATAGTGATTCGAGTTAAGGAAGTTCAACTTCTTATATAAGTGCTTGGATTCCAATTATCTGGTTGACGGTTTTAAAGTGGTAACCAGGCTTTGATTATTGCAAATTGTAAGAGTGTAAAATGTTCGGTTGCACGCGACCGAAATCTTGTACTACATTTATTCTGTTAATAATTCGTAGTGTGAAAGTTATGTATTTATAAAATAGCTCGAAAATTATCGAGTATACCTAAGCGCATTCAAAAGTTAATGCTATCAGCCCACACCTTTCTCTGTCTCCAATATACCCCATATAACGATTCAATCAGAAATCATTCACCTGACATTAAACCGTATAGGCTGTACTTTCTAATTAAATGTGTATTAAGTGTGCATGTTTTTCTAAAAATTATGTGGTTCATCCAAACTTCATATCCCTAATGTAAATAATTCTCATCTTCTGATTAATGTTTTCCACCTCATTACATTAAATTTAGCTTCTATGGTTACTTATATCACACATGTACATACATGGGGTATTCCATACCAAATCGACCACTTTTGAACCCGACCCCTTTAAATTTTGCTGAAACTTATCCATCCTTTTCTACCCTTTGAAAAACATTTTTGAGAATTTTTTAAAAATGTTTTGTCCAACTTCAAAAAAGTTATGAATTTTTCAAAAAAATGGCTTTTTTATTTTGAAATAGCCATAACTTTTGTAGAAATTGACTTTTGGAGATCTTTTTTTTTAATTTTTGTTTTTGAATGAACTTTTCGAAAAAATAAACGAAAAAAATTTAACACGATCAATTATATAAAATAATCGGTTTTTTAAGTAAAATCGTCATTTTTTTTTTGGACCATATGGGCAAATCCTGCGTTAGGAACGCCACATTCGTACGCGTTTTCGGATTGAAATATAACAATTTTTTGGTCTTTCAAAAGACATACCTTCAATTTATACACAGTGTTTAGTGAGATTTGAGTGTACTTTCGAATGTCATCAAAATATTTTTTGTAACAGGTTTAAGCTGCGAAAAATTTGATCTCAAAGTATTGTTACGCACGCTACAAAAAAGAAGTAGCTTTGAGGTATGTTTTCGTAATTTTTAGCAAATTTTGTATAATAAAGCACACCAAATGAAATACCTTAAAGAAAGATGAATATAAGAGAATTCTAAAATAACTTACTTGCAGCCAAAAAATTTTGTAGTTTTTTATCAATGGCCGTGAACCCAACGTTACGCGCGCTACGTTACGCACGCTAAATTTTTTCCAGTAGTATATAAATAAAAACAATTGTATTTATTTTAACAAAACAATTTATACTATTTTTTAATAAGATTATTTAATTCATATTTTATGTTTATAAATTAATTATAAAGAATTTTATGTTTTGCTGAATCTGCCGTTAGTGCTATTTCGAGCTCATTTTCATTAAGAAATGAATTCTTTTTATTCCGGGAATGCTCTTAACGTTAGCCCATCTCTCCGAAAGAAATGCAGTTGTATTTTTTATATACATATGTACTACTTACATATAAAATAGAAATACCATTTATATTAATTTTTGCCAATTTAAAAAAATCATGGGCGTTATTAAGAACAATATTCTGAGCTTTCACCATTTGTTAAATTTTTCTCTTTATGACAGCTCCAATTCCGTCTACTGCACCCTTTCCGTGAGCAGTTGCAAAAAAATTCCACTCAAAGTTGGTCAAATCTATTTTTATACTCTCGCAACAAAGTTGCTAAGGAGAGTATTATAGTTTTGTTCACATAACGGTTGTTTGTAAGTCCTAAAACTAAAAGAGTCAGATATAGGGTTATATATACCAAAGTGATAAGGGTGACGAGTAGAGTTGAAATCCGGATGTCTGTCTGTCCGTCCGTCCGTCTGTCCGTCCGTCCGTCCGTGCAAGCTGTAACTTGAGTAAAAATTGAGATATCATGATGAAACCATAGGAACCTCCCATACAAAGGTTATGTTGAAAATCACTAAAAGTGCGTTAACCTACTAACAAAAAACGTCAGAAACACTAAATTTTACGGAAGAAATGGCAGAAGGAAGCTGCATCCAGGCTTTTTTTTTTAATTGAAACTGGGCGTGGCGTCGCCCACTTATGGACCAAAAACCATATCTCGGGAACTACTCTACCGATTTCAATGAAATTCGGTATGTAATATTTTCTTAACACCCTGATGACAAAATATGGGTGAAATCAGTTCACAACCACGCCTTCTTCCAATATAACGCTATTTTGAATTCCATCTGATGCCTTCTCTGTATAATATATAGTACATTAGGAACCAATGATGATAGCGGAATAAAACTTTACACAAATACGGTATTTGAAAAATATGTAAATGACTGATAATGAAATCTCGATTATCACTTTATCGTGCGAGAGTATAAAATGTTCGGTGACACCCGAACTTAGCCCTTCCTTACTTGTTTCCTTAAAAAACGGTATAATACTCAAAATGAACTTGTTTTTAAATTGACTTGCAAAGCCATCAGAAAATAAAAATAACTTCGAAATAGCGTTTTGTTCTTTAAGTTTCTTTACAATTAACTGGAGAAAGCAATAAACATCATATTTATTTTGTGACAGTTGATCGCTCGTAATAAAATGTGCAGACTGAATTTCATTTTGATTGAGGAGCCTATAGTTTTCCGCAAAATCGACTTACAGAACAGCTTCATCTTGTTTAATAGATATTTTTCGGTCTTGAAAGTATTTTTGTTGAGTCCTTTTAACGTAAGTATGCAGTTTAAAGGAAGGTAACTGAGATTCCAATTCATTAATCAAATCAGTTATTGGTTCTTTCGTATAACTAATGATGATGCGTTTATCAACGATTCTCCAATGCTTCCATTCAGTAAGCTGTTCGAGTTGATTAATGTAAATCAAAGGGACGAAAGCGTCTGTAATGTCTTTAATCCACTTGTTGCATTCATTCCTCATAAAAACTTCATTGGTTTCGTCACAACACACCCTTCTTAAAAAATTTCCGAAGTTAGATGGGAACATACGAAAAATGCCAAACATACATAGCTTCCAATAAAAATGAAAAATTGGCGTGGTACTGGCAAACACACATGTTATGTGGAAGCTTACTAGACAATTCCACGTGTTTTGGTCGGTTGTTATGAAATTTAGTACGTGAAATATTTATTCCAGGAAACGTTGTTTTAAACAATTCATATGCTTCTCTAATTGTCATAACCATGAATCTTTTAGATATTGGAAGGTTATTTGATTTTGATATAAGTGTGGACTTTCTTCCGGTAGTTTCCGTAGAGATGTCAACATTAGTGTAAAACTCATAAATCATTTTAACATTTTCGTCAACCGTATTTTTTGTTTGAGCTTCTTCTGCCTCTTTCAAGTATTTTACTGTAAGCATTCTAAGAATTTCCTTTTTTTTGTTAATGTCTTTTGGTAACGCTAATTCCACTTTTTTTAAGGCCTTGTAAAGGATATGCACCATCCAACGATATTATTGGTTGCTCTTGTTGTTTTTGTTCCTTTATTTTCTTTCTAAAAGTTTGCATGCGGTTTCGGTGGTCAGCCTTTACTTTTTTTGATAATGAATCATCATTTTTACTTTTTTCTTTAAGATTTTTTCTATAAATTTTCATTCTTTTCGCATTTTTTAAACGTTCTATTTGTGTTAAGTTTTCACTGAATTGTATTTTTTTGCGATATTTTCGAATACGCTCTGCACCCGTTTTCATTTTTTCAACTGTTACGTTGAAAATTATTAAATATTATTATTTATTATACTGTAAACAAACAATTTTCTGTGGTACCAATATGCCGATAATCTAAAGTGACACTGAAAGATAATTGCAAATGATTCAAACGAAACCAAAGGCGAGACAACGTGAAATTTACCGTTTAAAAAAATAATCGCTAATCGGTACGATTATAGTATGCTAAGAATAGTAGGCGAGGAATAGATTTAAGAAGCGAAGTGATAAGAAAACAGAATAAAAATTGCAAAGGTTTCTATTGTAATTTTTGTGAGAACTCAAATCGTTACGCACGCCACAGAAATGAATATGCTGTAATTTTTTGGTTTTTAATTGTAGAATGAAAATTTGTTTTTTCTTAAAAGCAGAATATTTATTTAAATTAAAGTTATAGATGATTTGTAAAAAAAAAATTTTCTACTCACAATATAAAAAAAACCTGATTTTCCGTTACGCACGCTACAACGCATTTACCTAGCATTTCATACCAAATTTTAATGTTTCCAAAAAGTAAGCGAAATTTTTTTTTTGCAAATTTTAAGAAGAATTGAGTGAATAACAATATGGCTTTCGATTGGACCATCTATGTTAATACCAAAGCAATGATGAACACGTAAAAAATTTCACTTTTTTTGTATAACACCTGAAATGACCTGAGGTAGGGTAGGATTTGGTAATAATTTTTGTTTTAATCATCATCGAATAATTTTTTTTCATACATTTATAAAATTGGATATCTATTCTAATGCTCCATTAAAAAAAAAATTAGGTTGGATTAAGTTCAAATATTTTTGGTTGGTAGACAGTTTCTGGGATATGCCCATATACATTGGAATAAAACTTGCTCAAAGAGTACCTTCAAAGTATGATACCTCTCTGCTGAATCGAGCTATAGAATTTAACACCCCATATACCGATTTTGTTCCAAAATATCAATTGACAGGACATACTTGTATTTTCCTGCTGAAAAACATGTTTTAAAACTTGCATTCTGAATTTCCCCAAGCCCTCATGCAGAGTTATATTTTACATAAATATTGGGTAGTGTTTTCCTATTTCCAATCAAAATTCAACTTATTTTTTATATTTATAATGAACTTTAATGAACAAAATATGTACCATTTTAGACGACCACTTTTTGCCATTTTTCCGAATAGACATTATTCCATCAGTGTAAAACTTTTTTGGTTTCTCTGCGAAAAACGGCGACACATTATTTTCAACGGCTTCTCTTGAAGCTAACTTTACTTCATTGAGGGTGTTATAAAAGTGCACTCACCTTTTATTTTTTCACTTCACCACAAATATTAAAAAATGCAATAAATACCGAAAAAAGTTTATCTCTCCTTGTGGATGGTTATACCAACAGAGGTTTTATTTAAACAGTTGAAAATAAATACACGTTTTTTAGAGTTGAGGTTCACTATTTAATAACGCGGTCAGTGGCGAACGCAGGAAAAAATTTGGGGGGGGTTTTAGGTAAAAAGACAATGTTTCATTATTTTATTCACAAATTGAAGTCTAATCTTCTTTTATTTTGGGCCATAACATTTAAAATCTCTTCCTCCGTCACGTCTATATCTCTATGGATATTCAAGAGAGCCATTCCGTTCAGGCGTGCTTCTCCAGTTTTATTTCTTAAATATGTTTTAAGCCTGCGAAGTGAGGAAAACGAGCGTTCACTTGAAGCGACAGATATAGGGATTGTTGCTCCAATCTTTAAAAAACGATGCACTGTTTTGAAAATTTTTGCATCGCAACAATTCAACGCGTCTAAAAAAGTTTTGGATCTCTTTGATTGATTTAACCAGTTCCTGAAAATATTATCAAAATTTTAGTTAGAGAATATAATCTGAAGAAAAGATTTTTAACCTTTTCCACATTCTAAATTCAGCAACGAAATCATCGGGATCTTCTACATCAGCGGACCATTGCTTTTCTAAAACACGAACAGTCTCCTGCATCTCAATAACGTCCAGATTTACGCATTTATTTGGCAAAATGTTTTCAATTTTGGAAAGCAGCTCTCGATGTTTTAAAAATCGTTCATTGATTTGGTCCAAAAACTGATCTAAAAACGGTATGTAAATTGATCTGCGGTAATATTCTTCCGGTTCGCCTTCATAATTGTCGCGATTAGTTTGCCGTTTCGCCAAACGCGGAATTTTGATTTCTAAATCTAATTCTGCGGCTATTGTTTTAACTGATTCAAAAATTAGTTTAAACGATTGTTCAGAATCCTTACGCATTTCACTAATTTCAGCATACAAATTATTTGCATAAGCAACGCAGCTGCTCAAATCACAATCTATTTGCTGCAAACATAGGCTTATGTGTTTTGATAATGCAAAAATTGGCTTTAGTATCGCCATAGCAATCACAAATTGAGGTGATTGGATTGCAGTCAACAAAGCATGTGGCTTTGATAAATCACTTCTTAAATTTTCAATATCAAGCTCTTCCAACGCAGTACAGATCAATGGAAATAAATCGTTAAATAAAGAAAGAGATTCTAAATGCTCCACCCAACGTGTTTCGCAGAATTTAAGTAACCTCACTTGCTTTGAGTTTGGAAAGGATTCAAGAATAAGATTTTTGAGCAGTGTGCCTGCTTTAGTTGACATCCGAAAAAGATTTACGGTCTCTTTCATGGAACCAATACAATTTCTTATAGCAGGTATTTTGCAAGTCGTTGCGATGGCTAAATTTAAGCTGTGATTAGCACAGTGCACATAAAGAGCCGCTGAATATAAATTTTGGATGACACTAGCACAACCTTTGACATGTCCACTCATCGACCACGCTCCGTCATAACCTTTAGAAAGAAAAAAGTATAATTTAATTGTCCCAAAAATAGAAGAGTTGAAAACTCACCTTGACCCCTTATGTGTGCAAAACTAAGTTTAAGTTCTTTTAATTTATCAATTAGCACATTCGCAAGACCGCTGCCAGTTGTATCCTCAACAGGAACAAAACATAAAAAGTCCTCTCTCAGTTTTTCCTCATTCTCAAAACGATCAACATACCGTATACAAATTGAAAATTGCTCAATGCCACTAACATCCGTGGTTTCATCAGCAATTATTGCAAAGCATTGAGATTTATTAATACGGTTAATAATTTTTTTGTATTATTTGTCCTGCTATTTCAATAATTTCATTTTGGATGCGCCAACTGAAATAATTAGCATTACGTGCTGCAGTTTGAACATGTTTTTTTAAATTTTCGTCGCCACTATCTATTGCTAAACGCAAAAGATCCCTGAAGTTCCCGTCGTTTTCAGCAGGCATTTCTAAAGAAAGATTTCCTTCGTCACGATGGCCTCTTAACGCAAGCCCTTGCCTCCCGCAGATAAGCAAAACACGGATTATAGGATGTAATTTTGCTCGATTTTCAAGCTGTTGCTTTTTGCGGCCATGATCAATTTCTGTTAATATATTGTTTCTTTTATTTTCAAAAATCAGCTTGAAATTGGCTGCGTCTTCCACTGCTCTGCGGTGATAATCCTTCTGCTGATGTTCTTTGCATTTCTCAAGTGCTTATAGACAGTAGGCACCATCTTGTCTAGGCGAATATACTAGCCATGGAAAAGACTTCAGCCACGACAACTGAAATTTTAAGTTTCGATCACCAGACGACGGAAAAATAAATGATAAATCAGGCTGCCACACATTCGTTAAAAGCTCATATGTCTGCTTTTCGTCAATTTTTTTGCAAAAATTAACGATATCGTTTGCAAACTCCTAAAATTAACGTGATATTTGAACATAGGTAAACGAAATATTTTTTTTATTGAAAATAAAAGTAAACACTTACTGCCACTCGGGTGACCTTAGGTGCAGCGTTTTCTTCATTAATTATAACGGGAGAATCACTTACGCGTTTTAAAACACTACTTTGAAAATATTTTTTAATCGAATTTTCACTCATTTTTACAACTTAGTACTTTCTTCAACGACCACTTTGTAATGACGCCAATTACTGTGTAGTACACATTGTGTACAATAAGCAAATACATTTCATTGACGCTACTGCGGTAACGGTACATTAACAGTCAAAAAATTCGTTTGTGAGCGAGAATCGACAGTTAAGAGAGAAATCAGAGAGCTTTTTCATCTCTGCTTACTGATGCTCAAAAGAGTTACAATGATTAATACGAATGCAAAATATAAGGAAAATGCAAACACGGCACAAGAACAAAACACACGTACGCACATAATTCATTTGTTCTATTCTCATTCACGCACTAATCATTAGTGACAAGTGTTGCCGCGAACTAAAAAAATTAAGTATATGTTGCCAAGCAAATAAGTATCAAAAAGTATCAAAAGCACAACCGTTGTTTTAAAAATTTTCATTTGAAAAACAAATAATAAGTAAAGTTGTGTATCTAATTCAGACCAGTTTTTTCTGGTCGTTTTTATTAAAAATATAGACATTTGAGTTAAGACACTCAAGTATTTTTTTGCAAATAGCATAATTTTTTTTAATTTAAATTTATTTCACAACAGTTTGCTCATGGAACGAAAACTGAAAGTCATAAAAAATGAGTTTTTATTTTTCCTGTATTATGATTAACAATAAACTCTAAAAAAATAATAGAAACCTTATTGGTGACTTTTCAGTTCAGAATTAAATTCTATTATTTAAAAATTCAATTACTTTGGGGTTTTAACCCCCCAAACCCCCCCCTGCGTTCGCCCCTGAACGCGGTTGGTTTTGCAAACAGATGGCGGCGGATAGAAGCGGGATGAGCAAACGAATGACCGATCGATGCTAGTGTCGTAGAACGAACTGATCTGAATCTGTTCATCGGTCCTTCTTTATCCCCGTTGGTGCTGAATAGGTTGGTGTGCATGTATGTAGGTGTCGGTGTGTGCTGCTCTCGTGAGTAGTGTAGAATGTGGGTTGTAAGCGTAATGTGGTGAGATGTGCCTGGATGTGGTGTGCTAATGTGGTGTGTGTGTTGAGCTCGGGGGAGGATGCTCATTTATACATCCTGGCCCCCCTAGGCGAGTATTTAACCTAGTAGCCTCTGAAGCCGTTGTAACGTTTCTACCACGTTGCTGAGGCCTGTAGAACGGCGCGATTGCGGCCTAGGCTGACGCCTCCTGTTCGGTGTAGGATTGCGGTGACGCTAGGAACGTGAGTCCTCCGTAGGGTATGCCGGCCTGCGCGGTTACGATCGCGGGGGTCTTCTGATGGCATTGCCGCTTCGAGGTGCATCATGATCCCCGGCGTCGAGTACGGCAGTGCCCGTGGTGCACTCTTGCATAAGGCGGGCGGGCACCAGACAATTTAGCCAATGTCCATGTGCCTGAGCGACCTGCTGGCGTTGCAAAGGCAACCTCCCCTTTTGAAGATGCCACAGTGTGGCAACCGATGTCGACGGCGACATAGAGCGCATTCGAGTTGTGGTGGTTCCGCAGCGGTTGAAACTCCTCGGTGAGCTGCGGTGGTTATTGTTGTTCGCAGCGCTGCCGAACGGACTGTGGGCGTAGGGGCAGTTGACATCTCGGCATCCATAGTTATCTGTTAAAAGATGTTATTTTATTTAACATATACATAGATATTCATATGGGCATTGGTGCCACGTAATGTGGCACGAGTGAGTCGTCATGTGGATCGACTCCCTTTTCTTGTGTTTTGTTGTTACTTATGGCTAATGGAGGCTTTTATTATTATTTATTTTCGTTTCTTTCTTTATTAGTTACGGTTACGTTACTTTCGGTTTACTTTTCGGTTTTATCGGCGGTTGGCAAAAATCATAGCTTAACGAGCGGCCTGGTTAGTGTTCCCGTTTGTGTACGGAGATCGACTACGCGAATATGACCATCGGAGCCGTAGTAGAGCTTCTCTATGCGGCCAAGCCGCCATTCGGTAGGGGAGAGACAATCGTCATTGATCAAGACATAATCTCCAAGCTTAGGCGCATTTTCTGTTGTTTTCCATCGGTACCTTCTGTGGAGGTCCTTTAAATAATCATCTTTCCATCGGCGACTGAAATCATGATGGAGAATCTTAATTCTTTCCCAACGGTTTAATAAGGAGAGCTACTCCACGCCTGGCTCAGGTGTGGCCAGGATGGGCGCTCCTTTAGGAAAATGCCCTGGTGTGAGGGCAGTAAGGTCTGAGGGATCTTGCGAGAGTGCAGCGAGAGGCCGTGAGTTAGAAACGGCTTCAATTCTAGTTAATAGTGTCGTGAATTCTTCATAATTAAATTTGTGGTTGCCAGCTATCTTTTTTAAATGAGATTTGAAACCTCTTACCGCTGATTCCCATAAGCCGCCCATATGAGGAGCGCTTGAGGGGATAAACTGAAAATTAATACCTTGGGGAACGTATTTTTGGCCAATGTCAGGTGAGACTTGTTTTGTAAAG
>NW_026089623.1:8367280-8457514 GCF_024586455.1 Bactrocera neohumeralis
CTTCAAATGCATTTTTCCAGAATCATTATTTATTTTTATTATCAGTGCACAAATGAACGATTGAGCATTCTAAAAAAACAAAAAAGTTATAATATTGCACCAACTGATGCATCAGAAATTAAAATTTTGTTGAGCATTACGCTTATAATGGGTTATAATCAACTTCCAGAGATTTCTGATTACTGGTCCCAAAATGAATCCATGGGAAATGAGTACATAAAAGAGGCGATGTCGCGAAATCGTTTTCAGACCTTAATGTCAAAATTATATTTTAACTTCCCTGAGAAACCTGAAGCAGTATCTAAGCTTTATTATATAGAAGAAGTTACCAATTGTTTGAAATATACGTTTGTCAAAACTCGTACCGATAGTTTGCGTCAAAGCATCGATGAGTCCATGGCAAAATTTAAGGTCGATCTTCTCAAAGCAATATCTTCCGATGAAATACGACTAAACGTGGCATAAAAATTTGGCAAAGGTGTGATTCTAAAACTGGTTATACATATGATTTTAATATTTATGCGGGTAAAGAGGAATGCTCAACATTATCAGGAACTTTAGGGGAGAGAGTCGTTTTAAATTGTGCAAAACTATTCGAAATCCAGATACTGTGTTGGTTTTTGACCGTTTTTTACCTCATATAATCTGATGAAAACTTTGCCATTTGCTTGCGTAGGAACATGTATTCAAAATAGAAAGAACTTGCCAACCATTAGTGACCGTTTGAAGAAAGGTGAATGTAAATTTTGCATTAGCGAAACCGGTATAATGGTAGCAAAATGTCAGGACTCACGTGAAGTTATTGTTATGAGTAACTGTCATAGTCCTACAATGTCCGCAGTCTTCAGAAAGCAAAAAGATGGTTCAAGGGTTGTTATTAACTGTCCTAAAGCATTGGCTTTCTATAATGAGAACATGGGAGGAGTTGACATATCTGATCAAAAGGTTAAAACTTATGAACAGAACAGAAAATCAAGCAAATGGTGGCGTAAAGTATTTTTCAAGCTTCTCATGACATCTATTTTAAATGCCCATATTGTTTATCAGGAAAATATCCACAAAAAGTTTCAACTGAAAAATTTTATTGTTCCACTCGCAGAACAGCTCATTGCGCAAGGAAGAGTTGGGACAAAGTCAAAAGGACATCTACAACAAAAAGGACCCAGGTCAAAAAGAGCAAAAAAATGTTAAACGTGGGAGATCATATGCCAGTAAAAAGGTGATCGCCGCAGACGCTGTGTTTATGCACCTCAATAAAAAAGAAAACGCACGTATTACATTTGTTCAATGTGCAAAGAGCCCTTATGCTTTGAATGTTTTGGCATGTTCCATAAATAAATAAAACTTAAATTGAGTTACAAATAAAAACTAAATTTTATTATTCTCAAAAAATTATACCAATGGGATATATAGTCCCAATTAATACCGTGTAAATATACCAGTGGGACATATTATCCCAGGACATATCTTCCTTCTGAAGGATACGAAAAAAAAAAATTGTTTTATTTTTCTCTTTTAGAAGATTATATCCATCCGAAAAAAAACGATTAAATGAGATTTGAAACCTCTTACCGCTGATTCCCATAAGCCGCCCATATGAGGAGCGCTTGAGGGGATAAACTGAAAATTAATACCTTGGGGAACGTATTTTTGGCCAATGTCAGGTGAGACTTGTTTTGTAAAGTCCACAAAATGTCTTTCGGTAGCTCTTTGAGCTCCGATAAATGTTTTACCATTATCGCTAATGATTTTTGATGAAGAGCCTTGTCGTCCGACGAAACGAGCAAAATCCGCAAGAAAAGCCTCGGTCGTCAGATTCGTACATAGCTCAAGGTGTACTGCTTTTGACGTGAAACAGACAAATACAGCCACATAGCCTTTCATGAGGGTAGGAGACTTTAGCATGGACGCCCAGCAAAATCTACACCTGTAGTGGTAAAAGGCAGAGCAAAATTGCAGTGTTCAGGTAGAAGTGCTGCCATAATCTGCGATCGCATTTTCTGCTTAAGCATAGTGCAGATTTTGGACACGAAAATGCACTTCTTTATTTGGGGCTTCAGTCGGGGTATGTACCGCTCTTGTCGGACCATATGTTGCATGAGGCGATGTTCGGCATGGAGCATTAGTATGTGGATACATCTAATAAATAAAGTGGCAAACGGACACCTCTCTGGTATGATTATAGGGTGGCGTTTATTATACGTTAGGCTTGAATTAGCAAGCCGACCATTCGCACGAAGTAGACCCTTCGTGTCTAGAAATGGGGTTTGAACTAAGAGCGAGCTCTTTTTATTAATAGGCTTCGATTCTCTTAGTAATGCTATATCGCTGCTGAAGAAGCGCGTTTGGGTTGATGCAATAAGAGCGACCATTGCTTTTTGTAAATCTTGGTGCGTCAATGCATCGCAATGGAAATAAGTTGCTCCTTCAACTTTAAGTTTAAGCCGCTCTAAAAACTTGAGCATATAGGCGACTACGCGGAGGGCCCGGGGGAACGAAGAAAATCCTTCAAGGATGTCAGTGTCATCCAGTGTTGCATAATAAGTGTCGATTTTTCGACTCTCTGGGGCAAGTATTTTGCGCATGGGCGATTGTGGCCAAGAATCGGGAGATTCTGTTAACCATTGCACCAGAGGGTAGAAGTAGCGAGATGCAGAGGTTTGCATCTTCTTGTACCTAGATCAGCAGGATTGTCAGCACTGGCTACGTGTCGCCAAGTGGCTGATTCTACTAGGTCAAGTATTTGAGACGTTCTGTTAGAAATATACGTTTTCCACGCATGTGGTGGTTTTTCTAACCAGGCTAGAATTATCTCGGAATCGGACCATAAATATAATATGTATTTCGCCATGTTTAAGTGGGTCTGCACCATTGAAGCTAGTTTTACTAGTAGCAGAGCGCCACAGAGTTCAAGTCGTGGGAGACTTAGCGTTTTCAGAGGCGCAACTTTTGCTTTTGCCGCTAGTGAGTGGCTTGTAGTTGCGACATCGCTTTGTGTACGCACATATATAGTGGCACAATATGCCTTTTCAGAGGCGTCGTAGAAGCCGTGTAGTTCCACTTTGTATTCGGGGGAATAGTTTAGCCACCGTGGAATTTGTATCTGCGAGATGTCGTTCAAATTATTGGCGAACTGGGTCCCTTTTTCTAAGCGAAGAGGTTTCACTTGTTCGTCCCAGTCGGTGCCGTCCAGCCTTAATTCTTGTATCATTATGTTCGCTTGTATCATAATTGGCGAAAGCTATCCTGCGGGGTCGAAAAGTTTTGCCACCGAGGATAAAATTTGTCTCTTTGTTATGGCGGATAATGCGGTTATGGACTCAGTCGTGTATGAAAACTGGTCCGATATCGCATTCCATTGGATGCCCAGTGTTTTTGTTGTTCTTTCTTTTTCGAATATAAGGAAATTAATATCCAACAAATTTTTTAAAATATTTGGGTGATAAGCTGTTATCTTTTTTAATGGAAACCCTGCGGTGTTGAGGGCATTTATTACCTGTGATAAGGACTCGTATGCTTGTGGAAGACTGTGGCTTCCAGACAGAATAACGTCTACATTCGTTTGAGTTTTTAACACTTGTGTTGCCAGAGAAAATTCTGACTTTGTGTCTTCTGCCAGTTCGTGGAGTGTACGAATGGCTAGGTATAGAGCACAATTTACGCGGAAGGCAACTGTTTTCAATTTAAAGTAGCGTATTGGACTATTTGGCGATTTTCGGAAAATAATTCGCTGAAAATCTTGATCATCTTTATGTACGAATATTTGTCGATACATTTTTTCGACACTCCCATTGAACACGTATTTGTATATACGTCAATTTAATATGAGGAGCATTAAATCTGGTTGGAGTGTGGGTCCCGTGAATAGAATATTATTTAGGGAATTCCCCGAGCCTGGAGGCATTAAAGACAACTCAAAGTTTTGTTGTTTTTTTGTCAGGCTTTACTACTGCATGATGTGGCAAGTAGAATGAGTAATATTTGCCTTTCATGATTTTTTCGCATGAGTTTACTACCTCCATGTGATCTTAATGGAGGTATTCTTCTAAGACACAATCATAATCTTGTTTGAGCTGACCTTTTCTAAGTAGGTTTTTTCCATATTTAGAAACTGCTGTATTGCAGAGGTGCGAGAGTGACCTAAGGCGAGTGTGTCTGGAAATTGTTGTTTTAGTGGTAGTCGTACGACATGCCGACCATTATCAGATCGAGTAGTTGTGGCTTTGTAAAAGTCTTCACAATACTGTTCTTCCGGTGTTGTAATTGAAACGGGGGGGAGTTCTTCTAACTCCCAAAATTTTCTCAATTGTGAATTGAGGTACTCGTTTGAGATTTCCTCAACTTGAGTTGTCATTGTTGTGACTGGTCCCGCAACTAGTCCGCTTAGGACCCATCCGAAAATGGCATTTTGCGCCAGAAGTGTTTTTGGAATTTTTTCAACACCTGCTTGTATAATTTGGAATATAAGATCACTGCCTAATAGAAGGTCTATTTGAGCGGGGGTGTTGCAGTTGGGATCTGCTAACTTTAGGTGTGTAACCTTTTGCCAATGTTTACTATCTATGTATATGATAGTTTGGAAGCATGTTGGTAAGTTGCGGTAAGACTATGGCTTCTGCTTGAACACGCTTATCCGCTTGAGGAGAAATTAGGGTAAGGGGCAGATTTTATTTGAGTTTTGTACTACTCGTCCGGCCATTCCCGTAATTTCATAATTGGCTTGTTTTGTTGGTAGTTTTAGCCTATTTTGTGCCCTAGACGCTATGAATGATCGTTGTGATCCTTGGTCTATTAGGGCTCTTAGTTTGAACAGTTCTCCTCGATGTTCGATGGAGACAACTGCTGCGGCTAGTAGTACTCTACTATGATTTTCGCCATGTAGCGTTCGAGTTTTTAATGCCTTTGAATAGCATGTTGTCTCCTTGGCAAATTGCGGGACTTTGTGTTTCGGGTGTTGCTGTTACAACTAAACCCGTGGCTTTTTTTTTTGAAAAAGCGCTACTTTGAGGTGTGTTGGGAAAGTTATTGAGGTGTAACATAGAATGATGCTTTTTTTGGCAATATACGCAATTGAAATTGCTTTTTGGGACAAGCAGCTTGTACAGAGTCTTTTTGACCTGACAAAGTTTTTCCTTTCATTGACATTCAATTTTTTAAACTTCTCGCAAGTTTTTAGCTTTTGCCCCCCAGTACATAGTTCGCATGACGTGTATTTATTTTGTTCAGATGTGAAAGATTGTGTTTTGGAAAAACTTTTGTTTAAATGATTGTTGCTTCCGGCTTGGGGTCTATTGAAGCTTCGATTTAGGTCTTGTTGAACGTTTTTAGTTCTGATTATTTGTTTGTCTACCCTATCCGCAATTTCGTATTGGGTAGTTAAGAAATCTTTCATCTGCTGTCACGTTTGGCATTTTTTTATTGATGAGAGCGATTCCTCCCACAAAAGTAACGATTTTTCTGGTAATGCGGCGGTACATATGTTTACCAGAATAGGATCCCAATTGTGTGTGGGAATATTTTGTGTCGATAGCACCGACAAACAATTTTAAACAGTGGATTATAGTTTGATAAATTCTTCACTGGTTTCTCTTTGAATTTTAGGCAAGTTCATAAGTATTGTTACTGGCTTGTCAACTAATATTCTCTCATTTTCATATCTTGATCTTAAAGCTTGCCAAGCTAAATTGAAATTATCGTCATTCAATGCGAACTGCTTGACTATTACGCCTGCTTAACCTTTAGTTTTGTATCGGAGGTGATACAATTTCTGCGCTTGTGATAATTTTGGATGTTTTATGTACACAGCTGTAAACATGTCCCGGAAGGACGGCCATTGTTCATAACCTCCATGAAATGGCACTTTGAGATGAATGCCTGAACTTGCCTTTTGGGCTTACAATTGTGGTAACTCTACTCTACTGTGGGGAGTAGGTGCAGTTGACTTAATAAGTTTTAATTGATCTGATATCATTGCTTTTGTGTTTTCATACTGGTCTAAGCAGTTTTCGTATTTGGCTTAAGTCGAGGATTTGAAATTTTCAGGTAGATCTGACTCATCAGTTTCTACTATTGCGTCGTATGCAGCTTGGAGGCCTATCCAAAAATTGTCAATAGATTTATTTTTACTTTCTAGTACGGATTCAGAGATGTCCTGAATCGGTGAAAATGCAAATCGAGTGCAGTATTTAATTAAGCTGTCACTCTCAGAAATGAATTTAATATACGAAATGTCTTTCCCCCTTTTTTACTTTGTAGCACCTTGCTTCGAGCGTGTAGCTTCTGCAGGTGTACGTGGACTTTTGTCATCAGTAATCATTTTTGTAATTCTTAAGAATTCTGCTTTAGATTCTTTTGAATCCGTGCTCATTCAGAAAATTTGAATTAATAAAATATTTATGTATATTTTATTATAATAGAGAAATGTGGTACCGAAAACTCTTTTCAATAAATGTATGTATAAATATTTAACCGAAAGCTCTTTTCAATAAATAAGAGCTGTTATTTCCGAAAAAGAATTTAAGAATGCGTTTATCGCTTTTATTGTTCGCGTTTGTATTCACTTGCGTTTTTTTTTTTTTTTTTTGTTTTTGAAAAAAAATTTTACGGTTTTATCCGTATGCCCTTGTATCAGCACGCACTGAAGACTAGGTCAATATCCTTTGTACATGCGTGTGGATGTTATGTGCATATAATATACGTTAAATGAAATATGTGCAATTATGCTTGTTCTTGTTTGACAAGGAACAAGAAAATGCTCGGAAATCGCCAAATTGAACTTTCAATATTTGAATGTATGTACAAAGGTAATTAGTTTGCAATTTTCAATTTTTTCAACCAATGTTGATTTTTCGCACAGTTTATTTAATTTCTTGTATCCTATGTTCATAGGTATACAACATTCGAAAGTTTTCGGCAATATACTTGTATAATATTTCGCGTTTATATATGTATATTCGCGGTAAAAAATATGCGCTAAAAGCGCTTCTGTATATATTTATATATATATGTGAGTATATGTATATATTTATCAAAATTTGGTTATATATGTATATTTCGTTTGCTGATATGTATGTATATATGTATGTATGTATGTTTGTATTTGTTCTTTTTATGTTGTATTATTATTTCTGCCTTTGCTTACTTTGGAAGCAATCCCTCTCCCAGCTGAATAATCTGAAGCGGTATTGCATTTGCAAGTATCCCTCTCACAGTTACTAAGCCGAAGCGGTATTGCCAGAATAATTAGCAAGTAAATACTTGAATACTGATATTTTTTATTGTTTGCGGATTGTGTGTATTGTATACACGAAGGTAAGTCTTAAGGGCATATAACAATTTATTTGGTTATATATATATATATATATATATGTATATTGAGGATACATATATATACATATATTATTTTCCTTTTTGTACTGCTATTATATCGGTAACTGAATTTACCGCCGAGCTTTCACTAACCGTTTTATTAAACGGATTTAGTAGCTGTCTGTTTTATGCTGTTGACCTTTGGCGCAACGATACATACATATATACATATATTATATATAACGATAAAAATCAAATGTGAAATGGATACACTCACTTTATGTTCCCTCAGGGGATTTGGGGAGTTTTGTTAAAGGAAAAAGTGGGTGCGTGTGCGCTTCTACTGTTCCTCCTGTTGTTGAGCTGCATCCTCTCCGCTGTTCCAGTGTTGGTTGTAATTTTTTTTTTCTGCTTTTAATTTAAATGAATTTGGATTTTTTATGTTTCGCGCCCGTATGGTTGGTAAAGTTTTAATTGTTGTTGGTTTTGGTTCTATTGATTTATGTATTAAATTTCACTGCTTTTCCTTCTATTTTTTTTTTCGATTGTTTTGCACTTTTTTACTTTTGTTCTTGTATGCGCTTCACTGCGTTTTAAGTGCACCGCACTCTTAATTAGCTTTTTTTTTTGTTTTGTTGTTTTAAATTTTTGTGTCACTGCACTTCACTGCTTGTACCATGTGCATTTCTGTAGGCTCGAAGGACCATATATATATATACATATATAATCTGTGCACTCACCTTTTTGGGATTTTGTACCAAAAATGAAACTAGCGTAAAGCACTGAAAATGAGTCCGTGAAAATGAAATCTGTGAGTGTGAGGATCGAGCACAACCGAATTTTATTATTGATTTTATCTTTTAATGCGTGATGTACCGGCGGGACGCGCAGAGATTGTATCGAACCGATCGCTGATAATGTCGCAAACGAACTGAGCGAGTCGATCTGTTTATCGGTCCTTCCTGGATCCCGTTGGTGCTGAATCGGATGATGTGATGGGTGTTGGTGTACATGTGTGCTGATGTGTGTAGATGTCGGTGTGTAATGTTCTCACAAGTAGTGTAGGATGTGGGTTGTAAGCGTACTGTGGTGAAAGTTGCGTGTTAGTGATGTAAGTTTGAGTCGATGTGGTGTGATGTGGTGAAGGTTGCGTGTTAGTGATGTAGGCTGTGAAACGATGTGGTGTGTGTGTTGAGGTCGGAGGAGGATGCTCATTTGTACACACTCTTTCTTTGCGAAAATAATGGAAAATTCGGATGGACTGTTTCGTTTTTCCTTTTTTTCTTTTGTTTTTGCACTTGTATATGCTTCACTTCACTTTTATTTGGTTGGGTGACCGCACTTTCAATTTTACTTCTTTTTTTTTGTTTTGTGTTTTTGCACCACAATATTTCTTTTATGTATGTTTTATAAATATGTGCATATATATATTTATATATATGTATATACTCTTTATTTTTTTTTGTCACTCACGTTTGATTTCTGTATGTTTTGCATCACTGCACTTCACTTTCTTTTACCAATGTGCCTTTCTATCCGCCTCGAAGGACCATGTTATAAAAGTGCACTTACATTTTATTTTTTCATATTTTTTTTTGTGGATAGTTATACCAACAGAGGTTTTATTTAAACAGTTGAAAATAAATACACGTTTTTTAGAGTTGAGGTTAACTATTTAATAACGCGGTTGGTTTCGCAAAAAGATGGCGGCGGATAGAAGCGGGAGGAGCAAACGTATGACCGCTCAATGCTAGTATCGTAGAACGAACTGAATCTGTTCATCGGTCCTTCTTTATCCTCGTTGGTGCTGAATAGGATGGTGTGACTGTGGTTGGTGTACATGTATATAATGTGGTAAGTGTGGTGAAGGTTGCGTGTCAGTGGTGTGAGTTTGAGTGGATGTGGTGTGCTAATGTGGTGTGTGTGTTGCGCTCGGGGGAGGATTTATACAAAGGGAGTTCTGCATTGACCGAAACAAATGATAGTTCGAAGGTCCAAGATCAGGGCTATCTTGTGTATGCATCAAAACTTCCCAGCCAAGCTCCGCCAATTTTTTCCGAGTCATCTAAGAAGTTTGTGATCTCGCGTTGTCTTGATGGAAGACGAAGCCCTTTCTGTTGATAAGTTCTGGCCGTTTTTTTCGATTACCTGCATTAATCTCATCAGTTGTTCACAGTAAAATGTAGAATCAATCGTTCGACCAGGCTGGAGCAGCTCATAGTGGATGATTCCTTTCCAACCACACCAAACACTCAGCATAACCTTTCGAAGCGTCAATTCTGGCTTTGCAACCATTTGTTGAGCTTCATCACGCTTGGACCATGATCTTTATCACACATTATTGTCGTATTTGATCCACTTTTCGTCTCCTGTTACCATTCGCTTCAGAAATGGTTCGAGTTCATTTCGTTTCAGCAATGAATCGCAGATGTTAATTCGGTCCTTTAAATTTTTCACAGTTAATTCATGTGGTACCCAAATATCGAGCTTCTTTTTGTATCCAGTCTTTTTTAAATGTTTCAAAACCGTTTAGTGGTGAATGTTAAGGTCCTTAGCGATATCATGGCTGCTTATGTGACGGTCCTCGTCAATCTTTTCCTTAATTGTAGCGAATTTCTTCTTTATTTTTCAACAGTTCTAGGTTTTTTTCATTTCTTTTTTATTTTTTTTTTTGTTAAATGAAGCTTAAAATCTCACATTTCCAACACTATATGGTATGACTTAATGAAACACTTTTTCGATCACTCAATATTTCACATTGCGTTTGCTAATTAATATGAAATAAAATTCGTTTGGTAAATAGACTCACTACTAAGCAGTACATCATCGCCAGAATTGTAAAAAGTATGTTAGTTTGTTATTATGTAAATTAGTATGTATGTAGTTTGGATTTTTATTTTTATTTTTATTATACTGTCACTAAACAGAGGGTCACTTAATGAAGTAACACTCACAATTTGTTTGTACCTTAACAGCACATTTACTTATTGTCTATTAACATTAAGACAGATTGTAAATTTAACTTGAATAAAAAAAAAAAAAAAGTTTGTTAATATGACGGTTGTAAATACAAATATTTTATCAATGCCAATACCTTCGGCGGAATCGGACCACTGCTGCACCTACAAAACACTATCAATCGAAAACCTATGAAGTGTTATAACTAAATTAAAATACAAAACTGTAACTTGGTACAACGAACTGTATTAAGAAGGGGCATGTTTAGTATAAAATTTTTTAACAAGTTTGTATGGTTCGGCCCTCTAAAAGTTTTACAGCTTATAGTTTTACAGTGTTTGTACATCTCCTAAACTACTACTGAAAGCTTCCCTATCCAAATTTGTCCTACACAAACTTTCTAAGACAGTGAGAACCAATGCACCACATCATATCAATTTAGGTACTTACTAACATGCCAGAAAAATTCAATTTTACATCCAAAGTGGCACCATCGAGCTTCATAGAGGCAAATATCAAAACTGAACAATGGGCGTGCCACCGTCACCTTTAGGTGATTTGGGTAAAAACTTACATCCAGTAACTATTAAACCAATTTTAACAAAAATTAGTACATATTTTGGAATTAGTATGTTACATAGTGAAGATCAGCATCACGTCTTCTTCGATTTTAAAGACGCTTTTGACAGCACGAAAAGAAGCTGACTTTATGCCTCTTTGTATGAATTTTGTACCATCCCAAAATTAATACGGCTGTGTAAGCTGACGGTGAGCAATACCAAAAGCTCTGACAGGATCGAGAAAGACCTCTCCGAACCTTTCGATACCAAAAGAAATTTAAAATATTTCGTGCTGCAGAACTTAATTGAACAGGTCCAATCTTTTATAAGAGTGTACAGCTGCTAGCGTACTCCGGTAATATTGATATCATTGGCATCAACATCCGCGCCGTTAGTTCTGCTTTCTCCCGACTGAATAAGGAAGCGAATCAAATGTGTCTAGTAGTGAACGAGGGCAAAATGAAATATCTTTTGTCTTCAAACAAACAGTCGTCGCACTTGCGACTCGGCTCTTATTTCACTGTTGACAGTCATAACCTTAAAATCATAGATAATTTCGCCTATCCTGGAACCTGTATTAGTACCAACAACAATGCTAGTCTCGAAATCCAACGCAAAATAAGGTGCTACTTCGGACTACGTAGGATATTAAGAAATAAAGTTATCTCTCGACGAACAAAAATAAAACTCTATAAGGCACTCATTATTTCCGACCTAAAAGCACTCATTTTTCACCGCTAAATGATGCAGAGGCGTGGACGGTGACAACATCTGATGAGTCGACGTTACGAGTTCTCGAGGGAAAGGTTATGCAGAAGATTTTTGGTCCTTTGCGAATTGGCATCGGCGAATATCGCATTCCATGGAACGATGAACTGTATAAGATGACTGTATACGATGACAGTTCAGTGAATTAAATGACAGCGGCTACGCTGACTAGGGGATGTTGTCGCAATGATTGAAAACGCTCTAGCTCTGAAGTTATTCGACGGAATACCCGCAGAGGGAAACAGAGGAACAGGAATACCTCCACTCCCTTCTCCAATTGGCGCCAAACAGTGGGAAGGAAGAACGATAGGCGTGCTGTTGTAAACTCGGGCATAACCGCGTAAACGGTGTCAACGTTAATTAAGAAAAATATGTTACGTTGTGAAAGAAGGCGAAAAGGGACAACAACTACGCCTGCTTCCCGCTTTATATAACTTATCAAGTACCAACGAATATATAAAAATACAACTTTGTAGAAATAGTATCTGAAGACCGTCAAAATCGGGCGACCACTTTTAAAGCTGAATAAGTGCTACGCATTGCCTATAGCGGACTTTTTACTGAAAATATCCTTCGAGATATGTTATTGAAACACATATGTATGTATATCGGTAATATCGGTATACTAAAAGTCTCCCAGCACCATTCACTTAAAGTTGGGATTTTAAAACTTCCGGTTAGATTTATTACACATATATCGGTGGATCTGGTTGGTTTCTATAATAATATTAGGTTGTCAAATATCTCTATTCCGCTTTTTTTGTGTTTTGAATTTCGCGGCTACGTATAAAGCGCTACAGAGCTCGTATCTGGCAATACTATACATCTTTGAAAGGTCTTGGCATAACCCACAAAACAGCGCTATGCATGATTAGTTTGGATATTGCGTTCAACAGTTATAGAAGTGTAAACATGGAGTTCACTAAGGCCGAAATTTGCGCTATTTTAAAGTTTTCCTATGTTAAAGGCAAATCCGCTGGAGAAACGTTCCGTGAGATTATGGTGTTTTTGGGGTTGGTACTCTATCACTTCGAACTGCGGAGGAATGGTTTCGACGATTCAGAGTGGTTAAAATTTATCGATTTACGAACATAACATATCAAACCGCCACCGCGCCATGATCGCTTATTTTAAAAATATAAATTGGAGATCAAGTTATATTCAGTAAATTTATTAATAATTAATAAAGTGAACTTTTGTAAGAAGAAACCCACAAATTTGGCGTCAGAAGTAAGGTAGTGGAAGATTTATCTGACCGGTGGCGACTGATGTAGAAGAACAATACATCAACGCAGAACTAATCAGACGTGGTGTGCGCGTGTGCGCTAATACTATCTGGAGATGCAGCAAAAGAAACCAAAATCTACTGAATTGTACAATTCCTTTAGCTTTAGCGGGAGTCCCTCGGGGAAATGGTACAGCAAAGCATAAAGTGATATACCAGCAGGTCGGTGCAGTCATGAAAACTGTAGGTTAAGTTAGGTTAGATGGTTGATCAATGATCGCAAGTGGACTAGTATATGTTGTCCTTTGTAAAGCCATAGGCAATAAAAACTCCCGTATTCGAGCTTACTTCTTCTTCTTCTTAATTGGCGTAGACACCGCTTACGCGATTATAGCCGAGTTAACAACAGCGCGCCAGTCGTTTCTTCTTTTCGCTACGTGGCGCCAATTGGATATTCCAAGCGTAGCCAGGTCCTTCTCCACCTGGTCCTTCCAACGGAGTGGAGGTCTTCCTCTTCCTCTGCTTCCCCCAGCGGGTATAGCGAATACTTTCAGAGCTGGAGTGTTTCCGTCCATTCGGTCAACATGACCTAGCCAGCGTAAATTCGCTGAACTATGTCAATGTCGTCATATATCTCGTACAGCTCATCGTTCCATCGAATGCGATATTCGCCGTGGCCAACGCGCAAAGGACCATAAATCTTTCGCAGAACTTTTCTCTCGAAAACTCGCAACGTCGACTCATCAGTTGTTGACATCGACCAAGCCTCTGCACCATATAGCAGGACGGGAATTATGAGTGACTTATTGAGTTTGGTTTTAGTTTGTCGAGAGAGGACTTTGCTTCTCAATTGCCTACTCAGTCCGAAGTACCACCTGTTGGCAAGAGTTATCCTGCGTTGGATTTCTAGACTGACGTTGTTGGTGGTGTTTACGCTGGTTCCAAGATAGACGAAATTATCTACGACTTCAAAGTTATGACTGTCAACAGTGACGTGAGAGCCAAGTCGCGAGTGCGACGACTGTTTGTTTGATGACAGGAGATATTTCGTTTTGCCCTCGTTCACTGCCAGACCCATTTGTTTTGCTTCCTTGTCCAGTCTGGAGAAATCAGAACTAACGGCGCGGGTGTTAAGGCCGATGATATCAATATCATCGGCATACGCCAGCAGCTGTACACTCTTATAAAAGATGGTACCTTCTCTATTAAGTTCTGCAGCTCGAACTATTTTCTCCAGAAGCAGGTTGAAAAAGTCACACAATAGGGAATCGCCTTGTCTGAAACCTCGTTTGGTATCGAACGGCTCGGAGAGGTCCTTCCCGATTCTGACGGAGCTTTTGGTGTTGCTCGACATCAGTTTACACAGCCGTATTAGTTTTGCGGGGATACCAAATTCAGACATCGCGGCATAAAGGCAGTTCCTTTTCGTGCTGTCGAAAGCAGCTTTGAAATCGACGAAGAGGTGGTGTGTGTCGATTCTTCTTTCACGGGTCTTTTCCAAGATTTGGCGCATGGTGAATATCTGGTCAGTTGTTGATTTTCCAGGTCTGAAGCCACACTGATAAAGTCCAATCAGTTTGTTGGCGGTGGGTTTTAATCTTTCACACAATATGCTCGATAGAACCTTATATGAGATGTTGAGGAGACTAATCCCACGGTAGTTCGAGCTTACAGATTGGCAAAATGCCTAGAATCCAATACTAATTTGCAAAAGCGCTTAATTTTAACACCCGATAGTATTGACCTCCCAAACGCGGGACAGTCAAGAAGGATGTGTTGAGTTGTTTCTACCTCATCATCTCCCAAACAACTTCTGCAGATGGCGTCTGGTAAGATTCCCAACCATATAGCATGTACACCAAACACTTTCTGACGATGTCCAAGACCATTATGTTCAAAATGGCGTTAAGTTCCATGGTTGGAGTGAGCCATTGTTAAACCGTTGAACGCTATCGAGTTTCTTTGCAAGTGTGGTCTTTTCTAAAGCCCTCCGCCACATAAAAACTCCATAGAACATAATGGGCTTGACTGTGGTGTCACAGATACGGAGGACTCATTTTGCTTTCTCTTCGATATTTGGCTTCCATGAAAGCTTCATATATTTCACTGCCTCCGCCGGTTGCAGGCTGATGTCTCCCATTGGCGGCAGCGGTGACACCGGGTTCTTATATCTTCTAGTGAATAAAACCATTTCGGTTTTACTGGGGTTGATGGCGAAACCATTTCCAACCGCCCAGTTTGGTACGAAGCTGAGATACCCCTGCGTCAACTCGTTTTTTTTTGTTTTTGGTTTATAGTAGGAGGAAGCATCGAAAGCCGGAGGGCGGGACTTTAATCCGCTAAACCTAACCTACTCCCACCTAATGTCTCTCCCACGGGACCACTGGACAGAGTATTACTTTATGGGAGAGAAGAAGACGTTTAAGTCTCCTCTATTGCACGGACTGACTGACATCTAATCTGTTATAAATGTCTCAATTTTGTCATAATTAGATTTGCCGCTCCGCTAACAGCTTTCCATTTTACAGAGGACTCGCACATAAGTGCAGTCAAATTTTCCACCGTGAAACTACCCCCCAGGGTGGTTTTCAACTTTTCCCTAACACTTGAAAACCGAGGGCAATAAAAGAACACGTGTTCAAAGTCTTCTATACACTCTGTACACGTCGGACAGTATGGACTAAAGTCATTACGATATTTGAATAGGTAGCTTCTGAAGCAACCATGCCCACTGAGTATTTGGGTAAGGTGGTAATCAAGGTCCCCATATTGTCTACCTATCCACGAATGTATGTCCGAAATCAGTCGGTAGGTCCACCGTCCTTGCATGAAGTTTGCCACCGCTGCTGCCACATTTCAATGCTTTTAATTCTCTCTCCTCTTCTTGCAGTAGTAGACATCTCTGACAAGTTATATATTCGCGCGAATTCGTCTCCTTGGATGTCAATCGGCGTCATACTGGCTAATACATCAGCAACGTCATTTGAAATGGTTCGGAAAGCACTTATCACGCTTATTGCTGAAAGCCTATGCACTGTGTTAAATGGTCTAGCAAATGATTTTATTTCTAGCGCCTGTATCCATATTGGAGCCGCATACAGGATAACTGAACTTATTACCTTAGCTATTAAACATCGTCGGCTGGAACGCACACAGCCTTTATTTGCCATCATTCTAGATAGCGCATTATATATTTTATTTGCTTTACGCGTCGCATTTTCCAGGTGTTCCTTGAACTTGAGTCGTGAGTCCACTATTACCCCAAGGTACTTCAACTGCGGCTGTGAAGTAATCTCACATTCTCCTATGGTGAGCGATATTTTCTCCTCAATTTTCCTGGAGCTTATGAGCAGGACTTCTGTTTTCTGCTCAGCAAGCTCTAGACTCATGGTAGCAAACCAGTTATGCTGTCATTGCATTTGATCCGAAGGTCATCCAGATGTTTAGCTACAGCTACCACAATGAGGTCATCCGCATATGCAATTGTTTTCACATTTTTTGGTTGCGGTATTCTTAACACCCCGTCGTACATCAGGTTCCATAGCAGCGGGCCTAAAACCGAGCCTTGCGGTACTCCACTGGAGATAGTGTAGCTCTGAGTGCCCTCGTCCGTCTCGAATAGCAATATCCTATTTTGAAAGTAACTCATTATAATATTTATCAGATAATGAGGAGCGTGTATATCGTGTAGGGCTTTTATTATATTTTCCCATTTTGCGGAGTTGAACGCGTTCTTTACATCCAGGGTTATTAGCGCGCAGTGTTTTTTTTACCACCTTTTTCCACTTATTGCACATTTCGCAGTGTCGACTACTTCTCTTAGTGCGTCAATAGTGGACCTCTTTTTAATAAAGCCGTATTGTCTCTCCGATAATCCGCCGGCTTTTTGGATTGCTATCTCCATGCGGTTTCTTACAATGCTTTCGTACACTTTCCCAATTGTGTCGAGCATGCTAAGAGGTCGATAAGATGAAGGTTCTTCTGGTGGCTTTTTTGGCTTTGACAGTAGAACCAGACGCTGTATCTTCCACGGATCAGGGAATACCCATTCTAATATACACGCATTGTACATGTTAATAAATAAATTGGGCCTTAGAGTTATGGCTTCTTTAAGGGCTCTATTTGGTATACCATCTATTCCAGGCGCTTTGGAGTTTTTGATTTTTTTCGCAATAGCCAATAGTTCGTCTTCTGTGACTAATAGGGGTGGCTCCGTAGCTTCGTTTCGTCTAATATAGGAAATGGAGGCATGTGTCGGGAATAACGTTTCAACAACATTTTTCATAAATAATGCATTCTTGGGTTGCTGCGACTTAGTTTTGAACTTCGACATACAAATTTTGTATGCCGTTCCCCAAGGGTCTATGTTGGCTTCTTCGCAGAGCAGAGCAGAGAAACAGGATCTCCTACTTCGGATAATGGCTGACTTCAGGAGCTTTTTTTAGCATTTGAATGCTTCTCTGAGGCTGATTTCGTTATCACATCCCTGGTTACGCTGTAGGCGGCGTCTAGCTGAGTGACAAAGCTTCGTCAGCTTGGCAATTTCGTCGTTCCGCCAGTATACCGGCTTTCGATTGTTATAGTATCTCGTCCTGCGCATAGTTGCATCGCATGCTGCAACTAGTTCCTTCCGCACAGCGGATACTAAGTGGGCTGCGTTTTCGCCTGATGCATTTGCCGTACTCCAGACACTCTCAAAAACGTCAGTATCAAATTCCTTTTTTCGCCAACTTCGTTTTCGGAAGGTATTTCTCGGACAGTGTTCCGTTTCTTGGGAGAACAAGACTTCAGCAATTATAGCCATATGGTCGCTATTTGTGTACATATGTATCTGACACTTTCCACTTAGTATGCCTGCTAAGCGCGTCGTTGGCAAAGATTAAATCTATTATTGAACCTTTATTTCCCTTTTGAAAGGTATTTTGTGTGCCACTGTTTAGAATCGTAGGTTTGTTTGACTCAAAAATTCTAGAATGAGGCGACCACGATGATTAGTAATTCTGCTACCCCATGCAGTAGACCATGCGTTAAAATCTCCCGCTATTATTATTGGCGATTTGCTTCTGATTTCTAGGGATAGCTCTAGGAGAAAGTTTTCAAATTCGCTAATTGTTGCACTAGGACGAGCATAGCAGCTTACAAAAAATATTCCTTGTATGTTCGCCCATGTAAAGCCGTTATGGGTTTCGTTGGAACGTGATGTGAAGGCTTGACCTTTGCAGGCCCATATTGCCGCCTTGCCACTTATATCTTTATTCCAAGTGCTTTCCGAACGTTGAGAATATTGTTCGCTTAATAGAGCGACATCTATGTTTTCTTCCAGCACTGTCTGTTTTAGAAGGTCTTGTGCTGCAGCGCAATGGTTGAGATTTAATTGCAATATCTTCATTATTTCATTGACTTCAACATATCTGCATATTTAGGACAAACCGTACTTAGAACGGAGTGCTCCCCTTTGCAGAGCATACAACTTGGGGAATTTGTACATGACTTTGCTACGTGACCTGGGGTTCCGCAACGTGTACAAAGGGAAGACCTATCAATGGGGCTGCAACATTTGTGTGCTATATGTCCAATTTGGAAGCACCTAAAACAACGAGTAATAGGTGAAAATTCCCGGAGGCGACAGATAGACCACCCGATCTTAACTTTACCACACTTGAGTAAAGTTTTGGCATCCTCAGCTCGTAGGCATATAAGGGCTATTTGAGTGCCACTTCGAGTTTTCCGCAGATTTTTTATATTTTGCTTCCCCAGGTTTTGGATCCCACACTCCTTACGTAATGCCTCACAGATTTCTTCAGGGGTGGTTATCTCGTCCAAGTCTTTGCACATGATGGTAATGTTATGGGATTTTGGCTGTATTACGGCCATCTCACCAATAACTCTTTCTAGGGCGCTTTCGAACGTGTCAGCTCTCTTTTCTGCTTGATTTTTTAGTTCAATCAGTAGGTCTTCTTTGAGGGTTTTTCTAATGTACCTCACATTTGAACTCAGTTCTTCAAGGCCTTTGTCACATTTTATTTTCTTCAGTATATCGGCATAATAGCGTCTGGTTTCGATCTGATTCTCTTCTGGATCGGTTTCTTCTTTCTAACAACGTCTATCCATTTCTCACCTGCGGTCTTGTCTCCCAAACCGTCTTTGTGCATGAGTTTAGTGACTTCACTATATGTTGCTTGCACTTTGTGGCTCATGTTTTTGGGCTTCTTCGTTGGTGGCAAATATCCCAATATCTCGCGTGGTCTCTTCGGTGCATTTTTTTCACTTTGAATAGGGGATACCTGCGACGCTTTCCCTACCATGTTTCTTTTCGACGGATTCTCCTGCTTTTCATACAAGCTTGTGATGCAGCTTACTAGATCACGCATTGCTTGATTTATATGTCTCTGTCCGGACATCATGCTTTCGAGCTCTCTAATTTTTATACCCAATTTGCAGAAAATATTGGGATTTTCACTATTCTGAGGCTGCTCAGATTTACCGCCTTTGTCTGTTTGTCGGCATTTTCACATCTTTTTGCTGATCCAGCAGGGGCGAATTCTTCATGTTTGCCTTTTGGAGGCGTTCTTAAAATTTTAGAAGTCCAAAAAAAAAAAAAGAAAACCCCTGTGTCAAATACTCTGTCGCCCAGAAGACTGATAATGAGGTGTTTGAGGTTTGATTCAATCCCAAGACCGTCTAGAGCAGTAACGACTACCTCCCGCAGGTGTTGTTGAAAGCTCCCTCGATAACAAGGCAGAAGCGTCACCATCAACGCAAACGACAACGACAACGTCAACATCAACACCAACGACAGCGTCAAAGCAAACGATAACAACAATAGCGCCGAAGACTGTGCAGCAAAAATTAAAATGCACGCGGAACAACAGTTAGAGTACGAACAGAAGAAGCGGGTACGTTTAAAAATATAAAGGTATAGTCGATTTGTTTTGCATATGCACAATGTAATACGAGTATGAGCAGCAAACTTTATATTAGTGAACATCAAATCAATCAAATACGCCTATACTGTTAAAAATTGTTATTGCAATTTCCATGTTCTTTCTGCGTATTTTTAGTTAATTTTGAGTTTTCCTTACAATCATTCATGTGTAATGCAGTAATTTAGCTACAATGTGAATTAAAAATAAAATTTATCATAATTGCATACACACTTCATCACTCAATTACGAAAGAAATTCGACTTAAATAAATTAAGCTGAATGCAAACATTATTTTTGGCAAAATATATAATGTTTGTAGTTTTGATTGCGTTTTCCTATACATAATGTGCATACGCATTAACGAGTACATCTTATCTAGAATTGTAATAGATTTATTAATTCTATTAATATATGTATGTACAGTATACATATAAGCATTCATAAAAACTGTTTTCAAAAATTCATATTCTTATTTTATCTTAAACCGCTGCATTTTTAAACTATATTTTGATTACATTTACATATATCTATATTCTATAACATTTGTATATTTTTATAAAATTGTAAGTTGACATTCGGATGAACAGGGATAACATTGTTTCTTTATCGGCTACCCAATTAAGGGGCAAGGTGAGGGAATTAGAAGTACAAACAACGGGGCGAAAGGTTACGTTACAGGGTAGGTTTTGTGAACAATTTGGACTTATGGTAGATAGCGAAAGTGAGAGGGGCAATACGGACGTCGGAGAAGCAGCTTCAACAGTATGTAGTGTGGTGCCTCATAATCTCGTTGAGCTTACACCGTTCACCTTGCGCGACATTCTTGATTCGGTAAGCCTGTTTAGTGGCGTAGGTCAGCTGTCGGTAGAAGAGTGGAATAAGGAATTTGAAGAAAATGCATTAGCTATACAATGGTCGGATATCCAAAAGTATACCTATGCCAACGAACTCTTCAAATGTGCGGCAAAGCTGTACATGCGGGACCAGCGAGGCATTGGTAACCGCGTTACTAAAAGAATTTGGGGTAAGGGTATCGGCGATTGAGATACATCGACAATTGCGAAACCGACGTAAACGTAACTACCGCGAGTATTTATACCAACTGATGGACATTGGTAGCTCTATTAAATACATGATGAGTTGAGTCTGGTCGAGTATTTTACAGAAAGGATTCCTGATACCAGGAAAAACTAATTTATATCAGGCAATTAATCTAGATCAGCTTAAAGTACAGATTGTTATTTACGAGAAAGTTCGTCCAGCTAAGCAGCAGACCCGCAATTATACTGGCTCTGAAAGTTTTGTAGCCTACTGCTTTAGATTTTACAATACATACAATTTCATTATTTGCATCATCTCATATTTTCATACAATCAGGGATTTATCCGGTTTAGACCGTAATTTTACTCCGCTTCTGCTGAAAGCTTAGGAGCTGTATTTTGGTATCATATCTGTTGTAAAACTTGTGTAACATTGTTAACAGCTTGATTAAAGAGTTCAAATCGTAAAATGCCCTTTGCAGTGCCAATGGTTTGGAAAGAACCTAAATACCATGTTACAGACTGCTATTTTTGCCTTACGAATATTAAAAGTATTGACCGAAGTCTAAAAATACGGTTAAGTACTGTAATTTACCATCAGCTTTGAGACCTGTCAAAATACACATATGAACTCCTTTATATGGCAGTAAGCGCTAGCCAATCCATAACCTTCGCTTAGGTGCCTACTATTATCAACGGAATATGTAGAATTATATACATCTATACTTATTTCCTATTCCAAAAGCACTCTTAGAATCTCGATGAAGAACTAGAATCGACTAGTTCTTCAAGTTCATTTATTTGATTTACCAGGGTGTTCAACAGTGCCGCATCTTATTTCACAGGGTGAACTTTATGACTTAGTTCGAGTTTTAAGCCTTCCAAAATCACAGTCCGAACTTTTAGCATCCAGACTAAAAGGTTGAAACTTTCTTCAAAGTGATGTACTACTGTGCCCAAAAAATAAGGTGACATTGTATTTATTTTATTTCCGTCTTTGCTGCGGCTTGAATCTTCTCTGTCGTATAAAAACGGTGTCACCAGTGCGGTCTTTACAGCTTGGTGAACAGCCAGAAGTCGCACGGCGCCAGATCAGGTGAATACGGTTGACTGTTTGACCGGTTGGAAGGAATTCATAATGCACAACACCACGATAATCAAAGAAAACAGTCAACATGACCTTGATTTTTGACCGACTTTGGCGCGTTTTTTTTTTGGTCTCGGCTCTCTTTTGGCACGATATTCGCTCGATTGATCGGTTGTTTCGGAGTCGGAGTCGTAAGCATAGATCCAAGTCTCATCGCCAGTTATAATGCGTTTCACGACACCCTGGTAGTCGGAAAGCATCGTTTCACACACTTCAACGTGACGCCTTTTTTCCAAAAAATTCAATGTTTTCGGTACCAGTCGAGATTTGACGCGCTTGAGGCCCAAAACATCCTTCAAAATGGTATTGGTTGAGCCTTTCGATATGCCAACTTCATCAGCAAGGTCTCTAATTGTTAATCGATGGTTTTTCAAAACCAAATCTTTGATTTGTTGAACGTGAGCTTCGTCGGTTGAGGTTGATGGTCGCCCTGGACGCTCTTCGTCTTCGACACGTTCACGGCCGGCTTGGAACTCACTATACCACTTGTAAACATTTTTTTTAGACATAGCCTCATCACCAAAGGCTTTTTGCACCATCCTCGACGTATCCGTCGCAGAAAATTGATTCCGTAAACAAAATTTAATGCAAATTCTTTGCTCAAAAAATTTCGACATCGCAAAAAACCAAAAACTCACTTTTAGCAGCTCACAAAACGACACGTATCTCAAACACTAATGAAAACTTTGACATGAAATTTGACATAAATGTGACTGACAGTACTTCCAACCTAAAAAAGAAAATAATTCTCCAAATCCTTCGACGCGCGCAGTTTAAATTCAAATGTCACCTTATTTTTTGGGCACACAGTATGTACATATATTAATTTTTACAGAAAAAGACAGAAAGAAATCAGAAATTTTTTCCTTTAAAAAGGGGATCTAGTTCAGAAGTTAACCTTTTGTTTAATATGAGAGTTCTTTTAGAGCACATCCGTTATGAATATGGTGAGGCAATATCTGGAGACCTAAAAGTAATAGCCATTTTTCTTGGAATGCAAGTAGGAAATTTGAAATATCGTTGCTTCCTTTGCGAATGGGACAGCCGTGCGAGAGACTATCAATATGTACAGAAGCAGTGGCCAGTACGACAGGCACTCACTCCGGGTCAAAAAAACGTTACCGGTGAACCTCTAGTTGATCCCAAAAAGATATTACTACCACCTTTGCATATTAAATCGGGTTAAATGAAGAAATTTAGTAAGTCAATGGACAGAAATGGAAGAGGGTTCTGGTATCTAAAACAAAAATTTCCAAGGGTCAGTGAAACAAAAATTAAGGAAGGCATATTTGTGGGTCCGCAAATAAGAGAACTAATGAAAGATAAAACATTTGAGAAAAAGCTCAATGAAACAGAAATACGAGCCTGGAGTGCCTTTAAAAGCGTTGTTAATAATTTTCTTAGAAATGTGAAAGCTGACAATTACAAAGATCTTGTGACTGAACTACTTACTGTCTATAAAACAATGGGTTGTAAAATGTCCTTTAAAATTCACTTTCTGGACTCCCATCTGGATTTTTCCCCCGAAAATTTAGGGGCCGTAAGTGACGAACATGAGGAACGGTTCCTCCAAGGCATTCCTGCTATGGAGAAACGGCACCAAGACAAGTAGAGTGTCAGTTTGTTTGTCAATTACTGCTGGACATTGTTAAGGGATACTCCAAAAGCAAAATATCGCCGAAAAACATCGACTGAAACATTTTAAGGGACTCTTTGGTTAATAAAATAATAATAGGCATACGGCAGGAGACAAGCGATGTTATGGGTACAACAAGTTGGGGCACCTCGCAAACAGATGCCTAAAAAGGAGTCAGGGGATAGCGCACTCAATACAATGGGTAGCTTCTTTTGTCAATTGCAAGTGGACTATATTAACATACCAGTGGTGTTTCACGTGGTTATACTTTAGAACATGATATTTGTTACTGGGCGATAGTAGGAAACAATATGCTCAAATCAATAAATATGGTGATAACTGAAGAAGGACTCAGATTTGTGGAAAAACAAGGGGGCACGCAAGCACTAGAGCAATCGGTTACGTTTGGGAAAAGACAGGGGGCACAAAAGTAGTAGAGGAAGCAGTTACGTTTGTGGGAAGTGTGTGTATGGTAGAAAAACAGGTCAAAAAGTGGTTAGAGGAGGGAATTATTCGAATAAGTTATTCCGATTACGAATTGCCTGTAGTACTATTGGGGAATAAAGACGGAAATAAAAGGCTATGATGCGACGACCGAAAATTAAACCTAAACATTTTAAAGGAAAATTACAGGGAGCTCAGGTATTTACATCACTGGAAATTGAATTCTTCCATGTTGACGCGGTCAGTAGGGTATCCTGTTTTTTTTTTTTTTTTTGGTGCATTTCTCAATTAAACAATGTAGCGTCAGTAGCAGAAGTTCCAGACCTGTCAGAACACCGCGATTCGAACCATCACAGGATTTCAAATAATCGATTATCGAATAACTAATAGTGAGACTGTTATACTTTCGGTCGAGGAGCGTAACACGTTCCTCTTCAAGCAGTTTCTACTGGGATGCTTTGCAGAAATCATCATTGCAGTCATCTGCTTGTAGCGTAGTCGTCTCCTAAGAGTATCAAAAGAGTGTTTTTACTTTACGTCGGCGAACAACAGCAATACACCGACGTAATTTTGGACGCGATCAACTTCAGTTTTCAGCATCACCAACAAAACTTATTTACCAAGTCTCTTTGGTCAGATCTGGCTCGTTTTTGTGTCCCTTCATAATAGGAGGAGGCTGTGACACAATTTGCAATGCGGCTTACAGCACACTCTCTCGGAGATACGTTGCTTTTTCGGCTTCAGCAAGTTCAACTAGAAGAGGGGTGCGCGCTGTAAGGAAAGCGGTAGAATACTGGAAATAAGAAGATTTTTATATTAAACGAGGGGTACTCTAAGAGGGTCCCATTAAGGGGGATAACCCATAGACAGGGTAATTTTTCAACTAAGAAGACACAGGACGCGATCGAAAAAATATTTTTATCCCTAGGCTAACACCCAAAGTGGAGAAAGTGGTTAGGAGCTATATAAAGTGTATAATTATAGACAGGAAAGCAGGCAGGAAGCAAGGGTTGCTAACTCCAATGCATAAAGACGATAAACCTCTTAGCACACATCATATAGACCATGTAGGTCCAATGAAAACAACCAACAAATCTAGAATCAAATTTTGGTTGTGGTAGATGCTTTTGCGAAATTGGCACGGTTGTACGAGTATCACACTCGAACTACTTGTGTGGAAAGTGTAACTAGTCTTAAAAAACAAGCTGCTGTTTTCGGTAACTCAAAACTAATTATTACCGATAGGGAGACAGCGTTCACATCGCATACTTTCAAAAAATATTGCGATGAACAGGGAATTCAACACTTTATAATCGCCACAGGGCACACTGGTCGATTTCATAGGCCAAAAATAAAAAAATAAAAGTTTGAAACTTACCACTTTTTGTATCAAAGCTATTTCTTAAGACACCAATAAAACTAACGGTAAATACATTTTTGCTCAATCCCATTCGTAGGGGCTACGAAAAGCGAGAAAAGTGAGATAATAGAAACACGCGAAATGTGCAGTGAAAATAGCTTAAAAATTATCTCGAATAATAAATTAAATTTCAATATAAAATGGTGTTTAATCCCCATAAATCGAAATGATAATTGATAACAAAGGTATATGTTATATAAAAAAAGTGTTTTTTATGTAATAATATGTTGTTTTACTATTTTAAAACAATTGTTTTATAAGTGCCCTTTTGAGTGGTATGTTTTTCTTCATACATCGATTTAAGGTATTCAAAAAGTTATGTTCCCTGTCTCGCCCTCAAATGAATAAAGTTTGTTTATATCAGTTAATGTTTTCTAAGTCTATGCTTTTGATTTCAGCTGCAACTTTTTGCAACGTTCTTTGTTATTCATGTTATTCAACCAGGCATGCGATATAATTTTTTGTATTTATGTGGATGTATTTTCGTGCATATTTTATTGTTTTTTTCATCATACATATATGTACATTAGGGTGATTCAAAAATATATATATTTTTTTTTTCAATTGGTACTCGCAAAAATAGGTTCCTAGACGGTTGAAAATTGACTATTTTTGGAAAAATTTTGTATTTCTTATGAATTTTATAACTCAATGAAAAAAAATTATTATGAATAGATTTTTGGAGAGGCTTTCTTAGAGGTGTCTAGGAACCTATTTTTCAGAGTACCAAACGAAAAAAATTTTTTTTTTTTTGATCCACCCTAATATGCATTGATGTTTGACGATGAATATCTCGTAAACGCTTAACTTAATCGAAATATCATCGTAGACCATATTTTAGAGCATTCAATTTCCTACAAAACCTAATTAACAAGATATTTTTTCAAGTAGTTGGAAGCGAGATATAAATTTTTCTATCTGATAATAAGAAAAATTAGAAAACCGTTAGGCGGAGGACCTTCCCGTTACAATTAAAAACTCATATTTGGAGAGGCTTTCTTAGAGGTGTCTAGGAACCTATTTTTGCGAGTACCAATTGAAAAAAAAAAATATGTATATTTTTGAATCACCCTAATGTACATATTTGGTTTTCATTTTATCATTTTCTCTCTTTTATCAAATGTTTGTTTTATACGTACTTTCATTTAGGCACATCATATGGGTGTAAACTCTCACGCCTATATACGTACATATAATATTTTATTTTTGAATTTTGGTGTTTAGAAAATTTGTGAAGTAATATCACTTCTCACCGAAGCAAATTTAATAAAGCTTCAGTATCTACTTATTAGAAGCTTCGTTAGCAAAAAACTTGATATTAACTTTTTACCCTGCTCTGATGAAATTTAAAGGAAAAACAGTTATCCTGTTATTAAAGGTCTCAGAATCTGATCTTGAAGTTGAGATAAAAAAATTATTCAGCCACATTGCGTCACAAATGTAATTAATGAACGGAATGAGTCCTCTAATTACCTATTATCAATAGGAATATGTGGCTTTGATGGCAATTCTGGTCAGAGCGAATATAAGCAGAAATTTGAAAATAATAATTTGGAAGACAATAATTTATTTGTCACGGCATATGTAACTGTATAACTGATAATAAAATCGCAAAATGATGAAGAGCACAAACAAATTTGGAAAAACTACAGACCGACCTTCATCTACCCGCTATTGCCGTCCTGTTCGAATTCAATTTCAAAAGGAATTCGTTTAATAAACACTCAATGCACTAGATTTGCGGTAGATCCTGCAAAGGAATTAATTTCAAAATATTTGGTATTATCTTCCTTCGTCAGTCCGTAAAATTTTAATTCACGCTCCCTATGTTATTCAATATGCACCAGTTTCAATTGGAGAGTTCTCATAAGAGCTGAGAGCTGAGTCAAGCAATAAGGACATTAAGATGTATCGACTCCATCATATACGAAAGAACTAATGGATCAAATACAAATCAGGACTTGCTAAACCGAATGCTTATGAGCTTAGATCCTTTCATCACCCGTCAAAGAAACTATCATGCAAAAGTAAATAATTAAATTTTATTAAAATCAGTTTTTGATTAAGTTGACTAAGATTCAAAAAGTTCCTTTTTTCGTTTATTAACTTTTTTAATTTAGTATAATTAATTAAAATTTGTTACCACCGGGGGGTGTCGAAGTGGGAAACGGGAGAGGGCGATTTTAAAAAGCTTTGGCGAAAGTTTCATTTTTATTTAGGCAGCGACCACTGTGAGGCGTAATAGTCAAACCGTTCGCTTTTAATGACGAAATTATCAACTTTGCTTAGAAAGGATGCAAAAAATGATCGTGCCAATGCTGGCAAAACTTTCCTTGCAAGAGCAAGAGAATCCCCCTCATATTATTGGTGATTGCTTGGGAAATACTTTATAAAACCCAGGGAACATTTTTTAATATGTGGCATGTTAATATTCCGCTTTAAAAAATTTTTGGTAATAAGGTGACTGATTCTTGTCTTGTAGAATGGATAGTGAATAAATCCGATATAATTTAGGATTGTGTTATATGAAAACTTATAGTTACATATATAGCGACTAGGTAAGCTTTCATACGATTTTATCCTTTTTACTTTGTAAAGCTTATATACTGGCCGATTAATGCGGCATAAAGTCAGCTAGAAGTTTAAAAAATTTCAATTACGTATATGGGGGCAGAGTTTCAATCATATAGTACATCTCAAAGTGTAAACACAATGGCTACGACAGACTGCAAACTACATCTGTCAAATATTAAAATACACACGTTCTTATGGGCAGTGTTATTTTGACAGCTGCACGACTACACGGCTGCAGGCCGACAGTTGTCGTTCTCGCTAACTTCAATATCCTCCTATTTTTGCCAACGAAAGTAGAGTTGACAGTAGAATGGAAGATAGAAAGAGGAGGTAGAGTGGTGATGCCACTAATATGTAAAATGTAAAATTATTCACAGCTCTAACAAACTTGATGTTATTTTACAAATAAAAGCATAAAATAGCTATATTATAGCTCTATTATATCATTTGTAATAACAAGTGATAATTTAAAGCAAAAATATTTACCTATTTACTTATTTTTTGCATAAAAAATTTCACTTTGAACAAAATATTAAAATTTCATTGAAGTGAAAGGTATTAGTATGGCCACAACGAAATTGTGTACATGCAAAATGGACAACTGCGTTGTTTTGTGTACATGCCGGCCATTGTGTTGTTGTTGCTTCTCAAAATGTACATGTAGTAAGATGAACAACGACGTTTTCAGTTCACTGTCGTGCCGCTGCAGTCTGTCGTAGCCATTGTGTTTACACTTTCACACATTGCCTTATGTTCTCGGTAAAAAGTCAGCGAGAGTCACTGAGTTTTTCATCTTCAGATCTGGGGACTTAAACAGTTTTGGTAAATTTTTGCAAATTGTAAGACTTAACATGGTATACCTTATATCGGTGGTAGGCGTGATTGTAGTCCGACTTCGCCGATTTTCGCACTTTAATATCGGGATGTCAGAATAATATTACCTAGCGAGCGTGATTGAATTTTTTTAGTAAAAATGTGGGCGGTACCAAGTCCATCTTCCTATTTTGCACCCTATAAAGCCCTGTTGTACCACCTCGAGCACAAAATTTAATGGCTCTGACGCAGAAAATAGTAAGACATTTTAATATATTTTTCGTGCGAAGACCCAATTGTCGCAAATTTTTTTTCTAGGTTGGTATGACTGTCAGTGGCATTTGTGCTAAATATCACATCAAAATGATCATTAGTGTTTAACATACGCTTGTCTTTCTGAAGTACACAAAATACATTTGGCTATCTTTACGATGAGTGAAATTATTCAACAAAGAATTTCCATTAAATTTTGCGTGTCGAAACGCATTCGGGGAAAACTCTTTGTCGCAACAACGTCCAGGACGGCCATCAACATCATCTTATGATCAATACGTCAATAAAACATAGGAATTGGTGCTTAAGATTCGACGGCTTACAGTCAGAGATCTTACTGACATCGTCGGAACATCGGAAAGATTAGTGGAAACCATTTTGAAGGATCATTTGAGCCTAAGAAAAGTGAAAGCACGATTGGTTCCAAAATTACTAAATTTTTCGAAAAATCGAGCTGCGTTAATGTTTGAGAAAAAATACTTTCCGACTAACAGGATGCCATGAAACCTATTATTTCTGGCGATGAATCTTAGATCTATGTTTACGACTCGGAAACAGACGATCAATCGGCTCAATATCGTAATAAAGCTGGGCCGAAGCCGAAAAAACTATAACGTAGCAGGTAAAAAAATCAAGGTTCTGTTGTCAGTTTTATTCAATTATCGAGATGTAGTGTACTACTCCGAATTCCTTCCGACTGGCCAAACTGTCAAGAAGGTATACTGTTTGAGCGTTATGCGTTGTTTGCGCCAAGCTAAATGGAATTATGGGCCGACAACCTTCGGTTTGTGCACCACGATAATGCACAGTCGTATTTTGCATTTAATTCTTCGGGTGTTCTTTACCAAATTTTCAGCCAATACCATGTGACTTTTGGCTATTCAGAAAACCCAAAATCACCGCTCTGGCAAAACCGTTTTAATTTACTTGAAGACATTTAACATGAGTCGCTACGCGTATAGAAGGTTATTCTGGAAATTGATTTTATAAACTGTTTCAAGGATTGGAAAAAACGTTGGCACAAGTGTATTGCGACCAAGTGGGATTGCTTTGAGGGGACAACATAGAGTTTGAATTAAGAATTTTAAAATTACGAACAAAGTCTTACTATCTTTTGTTCATTGTGGTATATCAACGAATTTCGGAAATAATCGGTATTCTGCGGGCACAGTTTTCTAATAAGATTTCAAGGACGATTTTGTCCAGAGAAATATTCCTACCTTTTCTAAAAACGTTTAAAACACGTATAAAATGACAAGGTTACTAAATTGTATCTGGCACAAAAATACCTGTGCAAGAAGCTGTTTTTGTTGCATTAAGCACCATCTCTAATACCTCACAAATTGAGAACGTGCTCGAATGTTAAGACCTAGAGCGTAACTTCAGAACCTTTCTTAAGGTTCCACTGAAGTCTTGATCTGGTATTTTAGAACGTCATGTACAGCAACTCAATCAGTTAGAAACTCTTTGCTTAGATGATTTTTCTTCAGTATTAAATTTTATTAAATCTAATAGAAGAGCTTAAGATAGTGATCATGAAGAAGAAGAGGAGGAGATAATAATTTACCAGAAAGTGGAGTTGTGGCAATGTATAATTTTGTAATTAGTATGAAAGATGTAATGCCGATGTGTCAGAGTTGAATTTTTCCATGGTATGGTATATACTCTCATAAAAAATTATAATGAACGAAAACCAAAGAGGCTGTAAAGCTTTTCAAAAGAGAACTTTTAAATGGCTTAGAAAATCGTTGTAATTTTGGGGACTTAGAAAAAGGTGCACAAAATGAACTACCAATTGTGAAATATGAGTTCAGCGTATTAGACCACTAGAAATTAACCAAAATATAAATTTGTTGCACTTACAAGCAAAGATTTTTAGAGAATCTCTTTGAAAAGACATGTTTTCCAACTCTGACTACAAAGTGTGGTCCAGTGGAATCAAATCTAGTATTTCATATCACCATAAAAAGAATAACATTGTTTTTCAGTCAATGCTGGTGTGTTTTTGCCTGGTTGCTGACGCAGAATTTTACTGGAAGATCGAAAAGAATATTATGTTAACTGCTTAACAATACCTTCCAAAACATCCAGCTGATACACTTTTGTCCCAGTTCAACCCCTCTTTTCAGAAGTGAAGAAGTGTAACGGCTTTACAGGAGACTACCCACCAAACTATTAGAGCTGAATGGTGACCACGTTTGAATAACATTTTTTGCCCCTTTGGTGTTTTTGCGCAGATTTCATAGCCTTCATAGTCGTTGATCGCATGCCACTGAAACAGTAATCGAATCTGTTGAGCTTAATTTGTTTTAATCGCATTGTGAGAAGATAACCAGTTGAACGACAATAGAATTTCATATGAGATCATTTCGAAAAATTATGACATTCATTTTGTCGATATATAAATATATGGTATGTATGTATATCCCTTAAAACTGTTTTTTGTTTTCTAAGAGATACATATATTTATCGATAAAAAAAATCTTCTAATTACTTAAAAATATATTTGAAGCTCGTGTTGAAATTTGAGACTAATCGGTTAAGCCGTTTTCGACTAATGTTGGTCACCGACTTTGAATAGAAAAACGGGTTTAAAGTACTTCTACGCACTCTGTAACGCATTTTCAAATTTGCGTATAACTTCGAAAATATTCACCGGAATTATATGAAATTATCTGTGCGTATTATGTGTACATTAAGACCTTTTAAGATTTCGGCCTTCAAACATGGCAATTTACGTACATATATATAACTCTATATCCATATCGATAAATTTTAGGTGATACAAAAAACCGCAAAGTAAACAAAACTATTATACTCTGTAGCAAAATATAAATATAATACTTTGTCCTTTAAAATAATGACAAATGATTGATTAAGGTTAAACTTTCGGCTAATATGTTAATACTTATGACGTGTTATAGAAATACCAAATGTGCCATCAGAATGTTTATTTTGAGTATTACAACAGCAATATCTCCGGTGCAAAAAATTAATTTACGATGTGGCAACATCCCTCGAATCTTTTGACATATTAGTGTTATATGTTTCTGACACATTTAAGAGTATTTATAGAATGACCAAAATAAATACGGTGAAAAAACGATCAAGGAACGAAATTTTCAAACACCAAATACTTTGTTCAACTTCTGCAACCAAACGGTCATTGTTCTTACGAAAGAGTTGTTATATATATATAAATGAATAGTTTTGTATATAAATAATTTACATTTATATTGCACAATAAGTACGTATTATAAAGTTCCGGTTATAAAATGCTTTACCCATATAAAATGTACAAAATATTAAGAACTAATGAATGAATAAGTTTTTCTAATAATGTGGCTTTGGTTTTATTTTCGCTATGACATCTTTAATAAAATGATAAATCTATTTTTAAATACGCAATGCGTATGCAAAATTAAGATGAACTGGCTATATGCCTTTTTTGAGCTAACAAGAAAATAAACAGTATGGCTCGAAAATAAAGTTGCCAATGATATTTTGTTGTCGGAAAAATGCAAATTATTTGAAGACTGTCAGGAAGTGAGAAGTGTTTCCTATTTAATTAAGATAAACTTGTGTAATTTGAATTTCCATCAGTAATACATACTTAACGGTTGCAGAGTTATGAAATTACTCTAAAATGGAGTGGTATCCTGAAGAAGATGAAGAAGAGTTGATGTATTCGCCAGCTTTATTGGCTAGAAGAGCATCTGAGAGCTGGATCGTTGAGCCACCGATCGAGGTTACTTTAAATATTTAAAAACAAATTTATATAGAAAGTGGTTTAAAAGAGTATACATTTTAATTCATAAATTGTATTTAAAAAGTGTTTTAAAAAACATTTACATATTATTTTTTTTTCAGATTACTCCTATAAATGTGACTCTCCAACGAAAAAAATCGCTACCAGATTTTCAAGATCTTCCACGTGCCACGGAAGCTATGACTAGGGAGGAGGTGTCTGCATTGGGTTCAGCAAGACGTGAAGCTGTACGCCGCCAAATTGAAACTAACGAAAGACTAAAAGCGAATCCCCTACTTTATATTTTTAGTCCACAAGTTAAGGTACCGTTTTCTCGTTGAAAATTAAAAAAAAAATAATAATAATTTATAAATTTTTTACAGGATTGGTTTACTCGACAACAATTGGTGCTACTTGTGCTTTTTGTAAATATACTTTTAGGCTACCTTTTCGTGAAAATGTTAACATAGCGAAATTTATTTAAAGCCTAGTATACTCATATGAAAATTTACGGTTTTAGTTAAATATCTTAGTGATTTTAAGTTATATTCGAATGAATGTCTGCACAATTTTGATAAAAAAATAACGTTATAAATCACGAGTCTTAATGGTCATTATATATGCTTTATATACTTAAAGATTTTGTCGTTCACTATTATGCATTTGGTCAGTTCGCTAGAGGAGAAATTTTTTTATGTAATCCAATCACATATTACATTTAAAGAATTTATCAAGTATTCGTGATATAGTTCCCTAATTTAATGATTTTGTTTATCAGAAACATTGGACTCTTTCTGTTATATATACTTTTGTAGGAAATGGACATATACTTGTAGACACAAAAGAAAGGTATCAGCATCAAGACATTAGTTGCATATACATACATATGTCATAAAGAATTCTAAAATATTCCCTTCGTCTCCCAATTAACCTACAACTTAGAATCTATATTTATATCAATCATACCTTAAAAAATTTCTTATATAGAGAATTGTAAGTTCGTGAACATAATTTATATCCAATAATTTTCTTTAATTTAGAGTAACAACTAGTTGTTTCTTCAGTGCGAATTGACCTAATTGTAAGAAAATAAATATTAATTCAATTCTTGTTTAAATCCCTCTATAAAAAATCATTTGTTTTTACTTATGTTTAGTGTAAAATATTTCTTACGTGCTTTATTCAAAAAATTATATTAGATTTGTTTTTATGAATATTGTCCTATGCGTACCAGGATATTTGAAACGAAGATAAAATCAGTACTCTCCTAAAGTTGAACTACTACTTAGTTACTACGGTCAATTAATAAAAGCAAATGTGAGTTACATATCGTCACCTAAAATGCAAAATAACGTAACAACATTTTCGAAAATTTACAGTGGCTTGAATGAAACACGAAATAAAATGGAACAAGAGTGAAACAAATTTTTAATATTGGTTAAATCTGGTTCATATATGAGCGCAGAACCTGAAAATGTTGGACATATGTAATATTATGTATGTAATTTGAAGTAGTGAATCGTAATCAATAAGATACTCAATTCCGAATTTTTTGATGATACGTTATTTTGCATTTTAGGTGACGATATACTAAAATTATGTAAAAAAGTAAGGAAGGGCTAAGATCGTGTGCAGAACAGTTTGTCTGTCGCAACTTATGTGGCTCAAATTCGATGTAATATTACCAGGTGTTGACAACATTATTACTAATATACAATATTTTGCTTCTAGCCCGAAATGTTTATATCGGGTGATTTTTTAAGAGCTTGATAACTTTTTTTTAAAAAAACGCATAAAATTTGCAAAATCTCATCGGTTCTTTATTTGAAACGTTAGATTGGTTCATGACATTTACTTTTTGAAGATAATTTCATTTAAATGTTGACCGCGGCTGCGTCTTAGGTGGTCCATTCGGAAAGTCCAATTTTGGGCAACTTTTTCGAGCATTTCGGCCGGAATAGCCCGAATTTCTTCGGAAATGTTGTCTTCCAAAGCTGGAATAGTTGCTGGCTTATTTCTGTAGACTTTAGACTTGACGTAGCTACGTAAATAAGCAAAATTGCCGCATTTGGGGTGAAGAGCAACCAGAAGCCGTTCAAGAACTGCCCATGCATCCCGAAAAAATGCACTGTTTGGTGTGGTTTGTACGCTGGTGGAATCATTGGACCGTATTTTTTCAAAGATGCTGTTGGACGCAACGTTACGGTGAATGGCGATCGCTATCGTTCGATGCTAACAAACTTTTTGTTGCCAAAAATGGAAGAACTGAACTTGGTTGACATGTGGTTTCAACAAGATGGCGCTACATGCCACACAGCTCGCGATTCTATGGCCATTTTGAGGGAAAACTTCGGAGAACAATTCATCTCAAGAAATGGACCCGTAAGTTGGCCACCAAGATCATGCGATTTAACGCCTTTAGACTATTTTTTGTGGGGCTACGTCAAGTCTAAAGTCTACAGAAATAAGCCAGCAACTATTCCAGCTTTGGAAGACAACATTTCCGAAGAAATTCGGGCTATTCCGGCCGAAATGCTCGAAAAAGTTGCCCAAAATTGGACTTTCCGAATGGACCACCTAAGACGCAGCCGCGGTCAAAATTTAAATGAAATTATCTTCAAAAAGTAAATGTCATGAACCAATCTAACGTTTCAAATAAAGAACCGATGAGATTTTGCAAATTTTATGCGTTTTTTTTTTTTAAAAAGTTATCAAGCTCTTAAAAAATCACCCGATATTATAATTAATTTAATTAAATCAAATGATATATACGTATGTGATATAAATTCATCCAAAGACGTCAAATTTGATGTATAGGGTTCATACAAAAACCATCAACCAGAGGACAAAAGTAACTATTCGAGTATTAGAGATATGATTTACGTTTTACGTCTAAGCCAATTTCTTTCATATCCAGCGCACTTTATTTTAAAGAAAACTTCTCCACTTAATTTTAGTAAGGTGAAAAGTTGGAAATCACCATATGTTTGGATTAGAGACAGCTTAAGAAAGGTATTAAATTTTTTTATTGTTTAAGAATGCTCGAAAGCGTGCTGCAGGTAACTTTTTGAAGATTACCCACATAATGATCGACATATAATAACGAAAATCATTATATGTGGTACATGGATCGATTTCACACATTTTCCGCATTATACTACTGTACCGGGTTTCCCAATATTCATTGTAAAAAAAAAAAATTCAAATTATTCAAATATACATATTATCGAAATTATCGTTCTCCAATTTTAACTTTTCGTGCGCTTTTGTCATTTTTTGGTCGTAATAATCGTTGACCTATGCTCGCTATAATTTTTACATTTTCTTTACATAACGTTCGAAGTTATAACAAGTAAGGAAGGGCTAATTTCGGATGTCACCGAACATTTTATACTCTCGCATGATAAAGTGATAATCGAGATTTCATTATACGTCATTTACATATTTTTCAAATACCGTATTTTTGTAAAGTTTTATTCCGCTATCATCATTGGTTCCTAATGTATGTACTCGTATTATACAGAAAAGGCATCAGATGGAATTCAAAATAGCGTTATATTGGAAGAAAGCGTGGTTGTGAACCGATTTCACCTATATTTTGTACATGTCATCAGGGTGTTAAGAAAATATTATATACCGAATTTCATTGAAATCGGTATAGTAGTTCCTGAGATATGGTTTTTGGTCCATAAGTGGGCGAGGCCACGCCCATTTTCAATTTTTAAAAAACGCCTGGGTGCAGCTTCCTTCTGCAATTTCTTCCGTAAAATTTTGTGTTTCTGACGTTTTTTGTTAGTCCGTTAACGCACTTTTAGTGATTTTCAACATAACCTTTGTATGGGAGGTGGGCGTGGTTATTATCCGATTTCTTCCATTTTTGAAATGTATATGGAAATGTCTGAAGAAAACGATCCTGTAGAGTTTGGTTGACATAGCTATAGTAGTTTCCGAGATATGTACAAAAAACTTAGTAGGGGGCGGGGCCACGCCCACTTTTCAAAAAAACAAAAAGATCCTTTGTGCCAAATTTTACTTTAATATCTTTATTTATGGCTTAGTTATGACACTTTATAGGTTTTCGGTTTCCGCCATTTTGTGGGCGTGGCAGTGGGCCGATTTTGCCCATCTTCGAACTTAACCTTCTTATGGAGCCAAGAAATATGTGTACCAAGTTTCATCATGATATCTCAATTTTTACTCAAGTTACAGCTTGCACGGACGGACGGACGGACAGACGGACGGACGGACAAACAGACATCCGGATTTCAACTCTACTCGTCACCCTGATCACTTTGGTATATATAACCCTATATCTGACTCTTTTAGTTTTAGGACTTACAAACAACCGTTATGTGAACAAAACTATAATACTCTCCTTAGCAACTTTGTTGCGAGAGTATAAAAATATCGCTGCCGTTCAGGTAAGTGTTGCTTGAAGACGCAATTTTCAATTCCAAGACAGAATTGAGACTGTCTCAAACCACAACCTGGTTGATTTTGAGAAAGGATTTGAGCTTGCATCCGAATAAAATTGATCTCACTCAAGAACTGAAGCCTTTGGATCACTGTAAACGTCGTTAATCTGCTGATTTTGCTTTGGAACAACTTGAAAACGATAACGATTTGTTTAAAAAAATAATTTTCTCCGATGAGACTCCACAAATTATTCATGAACAAAAAAATTACGGTTTGGTGTAGTTTTTGGAAATGAAGCTTATGAAACAGTTACTATCAATGGAGAGTGGTATAGATCAATGATAACCAAGTTTTTATGGCCGCAATTATAAGAAGCTGCTCTTAGATGTTGGTTCTAACAAGACGGACCTACGAGCCACATAGCACGAGCAACAATCGAATTATTGCGAGAAAAATTTGGAAATTCGATTATTTCAAAAAATTTTGATATTGAATGGCCTCCAAGAAGTTGTGTCTTAACGCCATTAGACTACTTCTTGTGTGGTTGTTTGAAGTCATTGGTCTTTCAAGCTCCAGAAGTCAATATTGAACATGCTATTCATGACATACTACTTGATTTAGTGTGAAAAGTACCATTTGAATGATGTTATATTCAGGACTTAATTGTATCGATTGTACTTCAATTAGTTGTTTAGTCTTATTGGGAAATCCTGTATATTGAATTTTATAGCTTCACTTAACTTGGTAAGAGAGATTGAAATTGATATGAGAACTAGGTTTTGTATTCACTCGATTTTATCCATTTTTGAGATAAGACATTCTACAAATTTCACCGGAAAAAGATTCTCTTAAATTTTTCATGAGATACCTCACATCTTAACCAATATCTATGGCACAAAATAACCGGATGTATAAAAATGCCTAAATTAGGTATTGAGGGCAATGTGACGTATTCGCATGATTGTATCTTTTTTACGCACAAGGATCCACTGTTAAAAGCAAGATATTATTTCTAAATTTCATATCGATATCTTGCATATGATATAGACTATAGGCTTGTTGTCCGATTTCGTCCATTTTTATAATGTAACAACTTTATATCAACGTGTTACGAGAATATAAAAAGAGAGTTAAATGAGTATATATATAACCTGTAGTATAACTTAAAAAGGTGCCAATTGCCGATATCCGTTAATATTTGCTCACCTTTGATCCTTACGAATTGGAAATGTATGTAATATTGATGATTATTTAATTCTTACAACTTGTAAAAGGTGTGTAATAGGGTATAGTTATGCTTTTGGGTTAGCAGATACAGTTCATGTACTATACCCAATAATTACCCTTGCGTCCTCGCCGCGTACCCTGAAAACGTGAGTAACCCTTGTGTAAGTTGCGGTAGCTAACCAATGTAGAGCCTGGGTTTACTGCTCAAAGAGAGGAAGCTTTAGCGAAGCCAGTCCGACGTATACGGTTTAAGGGTTTGATGAAGTCTAATTCCAGCGTCTGCTCAACAAAGGGTGTGGCTGCGAGCGGCCAGTGAATTGCACTGAGCGTCAGTTTATCATCATACGTCCATTCTCCGGTCCCTTAAATAGTAGCTGGAGAAATGACGTCGTTTAAAGCATAAGAATAAAATCTCTTTCTTAGAAATCACATCTTAACACACACTCAAAAATCTTTAGAAACCAATTTGCTCTTACAGAATTCTCCACACATAAGTATAAGACCCTACAACATTATTTCTCCTCAGCTCTATTTTAGTAGTCAAAAAAGTATTTTCGTACTTGTAGCAGTCGTATATCTCCAGTGCTATACGAAATATTGTTGGAAAGGTGAGATTTCAAGCTTAATTAAATCAAAAAAAGGGTGAAAAAAAGTTACAGCTGTTCAAAAATTTGTGAAAACAATGAAGAAATTCGCTATATTTTGAAATTTTTGAATAAAAAAGGGAAAAATGCCACGAAAGCCGACAATGAAATTTGTGAAGTTTATGGAGATGACACTGTATCAGTTCGTCTAGCACAAAAATGGTTTGCTCGCTTCCGTTTTTGAAATTTCGATTTATACTGACGAGAGTTTTACACTGATGGAATATGATGGACCATAATCTTTCGCAGAACCTTTCTCTCGAAAACTCGACTTCGTCTCATCAGATCTTGTCATCGTCCATGCCTATTCACCATATAGCAGGACGGGAATAAAGAGTGACTTATAGAGTTTGTTTTTTGTTCGTCGAGAGAGGACACCTTTTGCCTTGCTTCCGTATCTGTCTGGAGAAAGCAGAACTAACGGCCACAAGCTATACACTCTTACAGAAGATTGTACCTGCTCGATTAAGTACTGCAGCTCGAATTATTTTCTCCAGCAGCAGATTGAAGAAGTCTTACCATAGAGAGTTGCCTTGTCTGAAACCTCGTTCTGCAAGAGCATGTTCTAGTCTTCAAGCCTTTTATTAGTCGCCACATCTTTCCGTAGAATTTTTGAGCATTACCCCTATCGGACAGCTTGTCAAGCTCTTCATACTCACGCATTTCGGTCACTCTCTTTTTTTCTCAGCAAATGCGTCTTACTTTCCTCTTCCACTCTAGCTATCTATCCCATCCCGCACATGTTGTAATCGATCGCAACGTTGTGTGGTAGGCAGACTGCTTTCACTCCACTGCGACAAGGCACTCCTCGCACCAGCTGTCCTTTTGCATTTTCCGAAAACCAATGCTTTCGTTTGCAGCTGTAGGTAAGTACCTTGAAATGCCGTATCACGTATTATGTCGAATTGCTGATGAGTGCTCTTAGAAGCAAGAATGCAAGGAACTCGTTCGGCTGTCTGTTGTGATTGCAGTTTCACGACGTCGAACCTTCCTTGTGTTTGTTGACGTGCGTTTTTTATTGCACAGAGGCGGGTGCGTGTCTTGGCTGCAACAATATAGTGATACAAGTCGATGTTAGGACCTCGGAGCATACGCACGTTTAAAACACTGGTGCCGTGTCTTCCGGCTATCACAAAATTAGCGATCTGGTTGGTGGTTTTTCAATCCGGGTAGCTTGATGAATTTTCTTATGCTGGAATCTAGTACTGCAGATAACCATATTTCGGGCCCCGGCGACGTGGATCAGCCTCAACCCATTTGGGAATATTTCCTCGTGGAGGCTGAATTTCCCGACTATTGTGCCAAAAATACCTTTCTTGGCCATCGTGGCGGGGCAGCTCTCATAGGTGCACTCCAAGCGCTCATAGAAGACATCTTTGGTCACATCATTCTTCTCTTTCCTTATTTGCGTGAACTTCTGCACATGATTCTATCCTCAATTTATGTATGTATTAGTATAAATATAAAAAAAAATAAGCTGAAGTTTGATTAAAAATACGAAAAGTCTTTTTTGACTACCCAATATATTCATATCGCCAACGAACTTAATGGGAAATGAAAATTTTTGCACAACAAACTTTTTTGAATATACATATGTGTTTAAGTATATCCACAATATATCTTCTCTATATAAGTTATCACGCAACGCAAGAATGTAATTGAAGGAGCCCCAAAATATTGTGCGTGGCCTGAATCAGCAATAAGTAGCGCACTCAGAATCATGAACGGAAATAATAAGTTTTAAATTGCATCCAAAAGTTGCGCGTGGACTGAGTCAGCAATTATACGTTCTCACGTCTGCCAATACCATCAGCACATATTCGTTCTCACGCCTGCAAACAACAGCTCGCAACACCACAACTGCTACGCAGCAGCGGCGGCAGCAACAGCAACAAGTAGCTTGAGGGTAGTTTATAATTAGAATAATTTTTAGTATAATGTTTGTTGCTCTTCGAGCTGGACGCGCTCCACTCGAATACTCGTAATAAAGTCAATAAAAACAAAATTGGCATTTTGAATTAATTGGCGCCCAACGTGGGGCTGTGTTTAAGCAAAGTAGTTTGTCGGTGTCGGTTAAAAACGAGCAACTACAATCAACCAGCTGCCACAAGCAATCAGGATTATGCCGCTGAAAGTCGATCGAATCAAGGACCAGCCAGCAACTGCAATGAACCAGCTATCGTAAACGAGCAGCAGCTATTCCATTGGCGGATCAGGACAGGAGGAAGATCGAAGCAACCGGCAATCATGAATTTAATGTAAGTTGAAAAACTCGAATTTCAATTTTAGAATCAAAGATCTAAACATTGAGGGTACCTCTTGTTAAAAAATAAAATATATTAAGGAAGTGAAATTTAATACTAATAGTTTACGGTGCACCCGGTATTTATTTTGTGAAAATAGTAATAACTTTTTCAATGATTAATTGAGGAATAGTGAAGAGTATTGGTTACACGGTATATGAATAGGCCAACCGTCAACTTAGTTGACTTAGTCTCTAGCTTTGAAAATATTAAATTATCAGAAGAAGAAGAAATCAAAATGAACGAAACCCAGTTTACACAGATAGTGAACGCGGCAGTCACTGCTGCTTTAGGGGTGCAGAGGCGGGAGTTTGAGAATAAACTTAAGGTCATGCAGGACCAAATTGATAACGTATTCCAAAAACCCACTATAACGACTTACGAAAAAATAAAGATAGTAGTGAGTAGGACCTGCGAAGAATCGCTGGACGTTGTAACGCTCTTAGAGTGTTCATTTCTGGGTTAAGGAAGCCCCTTTGCGATATTCTCTTCGCATCGCAACCTAGTGACTTGCCATCCGCCCTGGCACTCGCTCAGGAAGTCGATGCGAATCATGAACATTACATTTTCGCAGCAAGCTTTGCAAATAGAGCATCTGATGTGACCAAAAAAGCAGAGAGCAGCCAAAGGGGAAAAGATAACAATAATCAAAACATGCTAAATAGAACAAATTCGGATGATCAGAAAAATCCTCATTTCGTAAGGCAGCACCGGGGTGATAACCAAAATAATGGCTGAATAAAAGGGTACACAATTTATGTAGGATAAAATAAATTTTGTTTGTATTTCGACAATTTGATGAAGGAAATTATAATTTTTTATATTATAAATTTTAACGTAAATGTTAATAAAAAATATATGTCGACGAGCGGGGCGGCGAGAATTCTAATACAATCCACCTTCCACTTATCGAGATCACAATGTAGTAGAATCGCGGTAGAGTAGCGTAGGCAGTGTATATGCGAATTTAATATAAATGAAGGTTTGTAACGAAGTGCTTAGAACGAATTGAGTCTCCTGTCCGGTTGTCCACCCTTTTTGTTGAGTGGGTACAGGTGTGGTGAGTTGTGTTGGTGTGGTGTGGTGATGTAAGTGGATGGTGCCATCGGAAGTGGTGTATTATGCTGTCTTGCTAGGGTGCGCCAGTTTTTCCCAGGTAGAGTGGGGGGATGCTTAACTCATTTAAACAATGGCCAATACCGCCAACAAAATTTTCAGCAGAACCGTCAAACAGGATATCGGAACTCTCAGCCGCGACAGGAACCAATGGATGTGGATCCTTCATATTCTCGCCTACGGCAATTTAAAAGTAACGTAAGAGACGACGGTGGTCAAAAGTGTCAGGCAGCGTCGGACCGTCGAACAGGACCAAAACTGCAAAGGGTAAACAATTTGAAGGAAGATCGAAATACCGAGTTAAGCTCAGACTCTTACGAGGAGTTATCTGAGGCAGTTGTTGGGGACCTAGAGGCAGAAGAAGTGAATTTTTTAGGGGTAAGTCCCTCCTGCCCTGGATTTCTAAGTCACTAGGTGGGCGGGAGGTAAAGTTTCTTGTCGACACGGGTGCCTCCAAAAACTACATCAGGCCTCTAGAGGGCCTAAAGGAAGTGAAGCCTGTTGATAAGGGATTCACGGTGAAATCCATTCATGGATTCACCAATATTGGAAAAAAATGCAAGGTACACTTGTTTGGAGTGGTATCAGATTTTTTCGTCCTGCCAAATCTAACTCTCTTTGATGGAATAGTAGGTTTGTACTTGCTGAACAAGGTTCAAGCCAATATTAATTTGAAAAACAAAATTATATAATACAACTCTGGTAAGGAAATTATTCATTTTCTCCAGGGTCAAGATGTTAGTCATCTCCAGCTCCATACCGAGTCAGTCCCGGTGAGCATAAAAGGGGAATTTAATGGTATGTTAGAGCGCGTTTCAGGAGTTTTTGCTGACCCAAACGAGAAACTACCATCCAACATTAATATTGTGGCCACAATCCGTACTAGGGATAATGAGCCGACTTACGCAAAGTTCTACCCATACCCAATGGGAGTCGCTGATTTTGTAAAAACAGAAATAGAGGATCTCCTCCAAAATGATATTATCCGACGTTCGCAGTCGCCATACAACAATCCCATTTGGGTGGTAGACAAAAAGGGTTTCAAAGAGAACGGAGTTAAAAGGAAAATATTAGTAATTGATTTCCGAAAATTGAACGAGAAACCATAGAAGACTCATATCCCATACCAAACGTAGGGGTAATATTTTCAAACTTGGGAAAAGCCCAGCTCTTCACAACCTTGGACCTTAAGTCGGGGTTTCATCAAATTGAGCTCGCCGAACGTGATCGTGAAAACACCGTTTTCTCTGTGTGTAATGGGAAGTACGAATTCTGCCGTCTTCCCTTTGGCCTTAAGAATGCACCTGGCATTTTTCAGAGGGCAATAGACGACGTTCTTAGGGAACACATTGGCAAGTACTGCTTTGTTTATATTGATGTGATCATTTTTTCACAAAATAAGGAAGACCACTTGAAACACGTAGAGGCTATTTTAGTGAGTTTGCTTGAAGCAAATATGAGGATTTCTGTTTAGAAATCAAAATTTTTTAAGGCAGAACTTGAATACCTCGGATTTCTAATATCAAAAGTTGGAATAAAAACATGCCCGCAGAAAATTGAAGCAATCCAAAACTTCCCACAGCCAACAACATTGAGAGGTGTTAGGTCCTTTTTAGGAATGGCTGGGTATTACATATGTTTCGTTCGTGACTATGCAAAAATTGCTAAGCCAATAACTAGTATCCTTAGGGGCGAATTTGGTAAAGTGTCGGCCTCTCAATCAAAAAAAATTGAAATATCATTTGACCAGGAACAAGTGAATGCATTTAATAAATTGAAGAGTATACTAACATCAGAAGATGTTATGTTGGCCTATCCGGACTTTAGAAAGGCTTCGACCTAACCACTGATGCTTCTTCACACGCCCTAGGTGCGGTTCTTTCTCAAGGGGGGAGACCGATTACAATGATTTCCAGAACCCTTGACAAAAAGGAAGAACACTTTGCAACAAACGAGCGAGAGCTTCTTGCAATCGTATGGGCTCTTAAAACCCTTACACTTTATTTGTACGGCGTTAGGGAATTAAACATTTACACAGATCATCAACCCCTAACCTTCGCGGTGTCTAATCGTAACCCGAATCCAAAAATAAAGCGATGGAAAGCTTTCATTGAAGGATATAATGCCAAACTGCACTATAAACCAGGAAAAGATAATTTAGTAGCTGATGCTTTATCACGCCACTTTATAAACGCACTAGATCCAGAACCTAAATCGGATGCTGCCACTATTCATAGCGAACAGTCTCTTACTTATACGGTGGAAACAGTTTCAAAACCAATAAAAGTCTATAAAAACCACTAATTTTGGAATCTGGCTTACATCCGGACAAAAGGACAGTTGTTATTTTTGGAAATAAGTTACGCCATTTTCTCACGTTTCCTGATAATGAGAGTTTGTTTAAAATGCTATTAGAAGTGGTAAAATCCGACGTAGTCAACGGCATTCACTGCGAGCTACCTCTGCTGGCGCAAATCCAAAACTGGCTAGGGAGTACTTTCCCAAATACAAGATTCCGTCACACAACTAAATTTGTCACGGACATTTTGGATCCTAACGAACAAATTGAAATAATTACACAAGAACATAATAAAGCCCATCGTGCCTCTCAAGAAAATGTTAAACAAATTCTTGAAGATTATTTTCTTCCGAGAATGGAGAAAAAAGCTAAGGAGGTGGCGTCAAATTGTAAAGTCTGCATTAAAGCTAAATATGTTAGACATCCAGTAAAGCATCTCATAGGAAAAACACCCATTCCTTTTCCCTTTGAATTTCTCCATATTGACATATTCTGTACTAACCGATTATTTCCCAATGGTAAAAATAAATGCATATTTTATGGTTTTATTGTTTCTTACGTTTAAAAATACATAAAAAAAGAGAAAATTATTAAAAAAAAAAATATTGGTTAATTATTTTTCATTCCGTGAAATGTTGCACCTACGCAACGTTGGGATTACTGAACTTAGATTATACAAGCAAGTCATAAAAATACATTTAAAATATTTCACTTACGCTAATACTATAGCGATTAGCGTGAGTGAAATATTTTAAAACAATCAGCATGAAGATGTATTTGACATTTTTTACACATATAAATTGTTGTACTTTTACACTGTCTGCATCTTCTTCGACGTTTATTTTCGTGCTCTTCTATGACATGACCAATATTATCGAAGCGAATATTGGAAGGTAATGCGTTTTTGGATGTTCTTCCTAAATTTCTATTTGAATTACCCAAAAAGTCAGAATTATCTGTAAGTTGGGCTTCTTCGGTTTTCATCAAACTAACAGCAACGTAAGATTTAAATTCTAATTGAGTCATAGATCGCTCATTTGCCAGATTGTAAATTTTCCACGAGTTTACTAAAACACTATCTATCAAATTGATGAACAGTGGCCACCACCACTTTTTCCCTCTTACTCGAATCCTATAATTGGCAATTCCATTATCATGCAGATCGACGCCTCCCATATTTTTATTATAATCTGCTATAACCTGGGGCTGTGGCACATTCACCATTTTTTTTATTTTTCTATCGTAACGTTTTGCCGTAACCAATGGTTCGATTTTTGCGTTGTTAGTAGCCACGTCACCACAGAATTGTCATTCCATCGAACTAATAATACTTCATGTTTTTGGTCAAAGCTGAAATCAAATGATCCTCTCTCTTTTTTCTGAAGAGTTTTCGTATTTATCATGGTTTTATTCATTGTTCTATTTTCTCGAATAGTACCAGTGGCAAAATAGCCTTTCTCTTTCAGAATGCAAAATAATTTGTGCGAAGAAAAGAAATTATCAAAAAAAATGCGATGTTTGCGAGGATCTTCAATGACAGACAATAGGTCCAGAACAGTTTTTTCTCCTAGACCTAAATCATTTCTATTGTCGTTACTATCCTTTCCGCCATATGGAATAAACCGATACAGATAACCATTTGAACTACACAAGCACCATATCTTGAAACCAAATCTTACAGGCTTTCCTTTGATGAACATCTTGCAACTATGACGTCCAAAATACGGCACCATTTCTTCGTCAATTGACAAGTTGTGTGAGAATATCCCAAACTGCATATTCTTTTGATTCATTACATCGAAAATCGGACGCAATTTAGCGAATTTATCATTTTTATCCAGATCCGCATTATCACATAGATGAATGTTTTCCTTTATAGAGTAAAATTTGTTCCGACTCATACAATTTCTTACAATTGATACATTTTTGTCTTCATCTTTTGACCAGTACAATTTCGTTGCTGGTAAAGAATGATAGCCAGACAATAATAATATACCAAAAAATCTTTTGAGTTCTGCTACCGTGAGGATAAATAAATTACGGTTATGGTCACGAGCATATTTTTCCGAGAAACATACAATCTGTTCCCAAATTTCATCACTAAAAAATAGTGAAAATACTTCAAAAGGTGTTTTTCCACCTACACGTTCTTCAATATTTTGTGTCATTACTGCTTCATCACTTGTAGGACAATTCATATAGGTCGGATGTTCTTTTTTCCAGTCTGGAACACATTTTGGGGACTTCTTTGACAGTCTTGGCTTTTTCGATGTTGAAGGACCGAGCTCACCTTGCGTGTTTTCAGGCTCTAAGGGTAAATCGGTGTGTATTTCATATGTTCCAGCGATATCAGTGGACACAATATTGTCAAAATCACCTAGCGCGTCATCATCTAGGCCTTCCTCGTCTGTAAGATTGTCAACCGTCGGGGGGATGTACACGGCATCGATTTGAGTGGCATCTTGTAAATCCTCTTCCTCTTCTAAGGTACTCAGAATTTCTTGAGAAGATAGTAATATTTCGCCTTATTATTTACTGATTTGTATACACTCACTTAACGTTTTTTAGAAATTACTATGTGATACTATTAGCATAGTTTTGACAGCTCTCTCTCGAACCAAAGAGTCTCGTATCAAGTTATCTATGTTATTAGCTCAACGTTCTAGAACCAACTGAATAATAAAAACAAAACAGAACTACTCCTTGAATAGCGAGAACCCATTATTGACAATACATTTCTAACACGAATGGCATGCTGAGTAACAATAACAACAGACTATTGTTATTCCCAAGGTTGCGTAAACGCAACGTTTCCTAGAAATGTAAGATAAACAACACGTGTAGGTAGTTTTGTCCACCAAAAGGGTTTATATCACAAAGAAGATATTGTTAAAGCTTTGTACAGTGTAAAAAGTAAAGGTTTATTTAAATTAATATTTTTTATGATTGGATGAATATATCGATCCCGAGATGACTCAATTAGCAGTTTTTGAATGATAAAAATAAAATGCATTTGTATTTGAAAAGCCATAAAAAAAATTGTTGTCTATCTGTTAGTTCTTCTTTTTGAGACTGGCTTACATTTCATAGATTTATTTCCTTATTTTAGAAATAAAAAAAAAAAACAAATTCGAAATGTTGCGCTTGCGCAACGATGGGTAAAGATGGGCTAATGCCACATATTTCCTTACTTGTGTGGACAAGCTATCCAAGTTTGCAGTAGTGCAACCAATCCCTGCACGAACCATAATCGATATTAAGCCGTGTATTCTGCAACTGGTCAATATGTTCGCAGGAACCATAATTATTTTCTGCGATAATGAAAAATCATTAAACTCAAATACAATAAGATCGTGCCTTAGAGACCTTTTCGACATTGAAATTTTGAATGCCCTCCTCTGCATAGTACTTCTAATGGGCAGGTGGAGAGATTTCATAGCACTATGGGGGAAATAGCTAGATGCCCTAAATTAGAAAAAGAAATTGAAGATACTGTGGACTTAATTTTACTGGCCACAATTCAATACAATAAGAGCATTCACTCCGTAACTGGCGAAAAACCCTTGGATGTTTTTCATTCCCGGGTAGGTGGGACAGAAGCAAAAAATAAAGTAGAAAAGGCTCAAGAAGCAATGTTAAGGACTCATAAAAAAACAGGATAGCGAGAACATTTGCCGTTGGAGAAACAGTCCACATTAAGTCAAATAGACGGTTGGGAAACAAACTTACCCCCTTATATGTGGAGGGCATAGTCCAGGAGGACCTGGGTTCTACGGTCAGGGTTAAAGGTAGAATAGTTCATAAGGATAATCTCGGATAGTCGAATAAAATATTTTTAAATCTAACGATCTTCTTTGCTTCTGTCTTTCCTTCTCTTTTTAGACCTCTGCTCTTTATGCTTAGCTTGACCTCGACCTCCACAGTTTGTAAGATTGTGGATTACTCACACTCAGACTACTTACCGATTACGAATGGTGACGTGGTTTTATGGGACTCGTACGATTACATCAGACATACGACAAACCTGACTTCCTACGCTGAATTGACCATTGACACTCGCTCAGCGCTAAAACTGTACCCAAAAAGCCGCATGACGAAACTGATGAATGCTGACCTGAACCGAATCGACATGCTTCTTCTGACAGTAATGGGACCGACAAGACATTCGCGTAGCCTAAACATCTTGGGAACTGCTCTTAAGGTTGTGGCAGGCACGCCGGACTTCGACGATTTTCAAAAAGTAACTTTAGAGCTTGATAGGCTTAGGGACAATAACAATCGCCAAGTAGCAATAAACTCAAAGTTCCAGGAACAGATTTAACCAATACAGTAAATGAAATTTTAAGAATAAAAAAACTAGAACAGATAGATACCGGACACCTTTACGAAATTCTTTTGGCCCGAAATAAGGCTATTACTACAGACCTAGATAACATTATCTTATCAATCACCTTAGCACAGTTGGGATTATTAAACCCAATCATTTTTGATAATATTGACATTGATTCAATCTTGAAGACCGAGTCTCTCAACAACTTAACTGTAACTGATTTGTTATTAGTCTCTGGTTAAATGTGTTAAGCATCCATCCCCTCTGTCCGGTAAAACAGGCGCATCCTAATACGCCAGCTTAATTCACCACAGCTGATGACATTACAGCACAACACCAATGTAACACACCACTCTCGTACGCAACCCAACTCACAAAAGGAAGTTAAGTATCCTAGACCTAAGCTTATGTGTAAAAGAAAAATTGTGTTACCAGTAGCTCACAACAACAAAATGCTATCACTACGCGACAACTCTGTAGCGGTTTGTGGTAAAGACATCTATTCCTTGGATGGCTGTGCAGGGACTACCATGCAGTTTTGCAGAAAATCCAACATAACAACTTGCGCTCAACAACTGGTAGCCAGCGTCACCGCAGAGTGTAGAACAACATTTGGCGAACTAGATCCCTTACAAGAAATTGATGATGGTATGGTCATCATAAACGACTCCACCGCCACGGTAACTTCTGAGAGCGAGGAAGCTGAAATCCCTTGGGCGACTCGGATAAATATAACTGGACACGATAACATAATGAGCTTACCTTACTTGCGGTACCGGGCGCTGGTAAATCGCCAGCTGATGGAACAGCTAACCGATGGGTATGAAAAAGGATTGATAACGACGTCAATAATTCTCATGGTAATAATAATATCGCCGCGCTTTTTTCCATAATAACATTCTATAAAAAGCTGAAGCGACAGGCTGCAATAGTAAGAGTAGTAGAAAACATCACTCAGGTGTCAAGAGAAAGGTCCGAGGACGTCCCTCACTTAGGAGGGGAGGAGTTATCACGCGACCCAAGAATGTAATTGAAGGAGCCCCAAAATATTGCGCGTGGCCTGAGTCAGCACAAGCAGCGCACTCAGAATCATGAACGGAAATAACAAGTTTTAAGTTGCATCCAAAAGTTGCGCGTGGACTGAGTCAGCAATTATACGTTCTCACGTCTGCCAATACCATCAGCACATAGTCGTTCTCACGCCTGCAAACACCAGCTGGCAACACCACAACTGCTACGCAGCAGCGGCGGCAGCAACAGCAACAAGAAGCTTGAGGGTAGTTTATAATTATAATAATATTTAGTATAATGTTTGGTGCTCTTCGAGCTGGACGCGCTCCACTCGAATACTCGTAATAAAGTCAATAAAAACAAAATTGGCATTTTGAATTAATTTTTACAAGCCGATCACAAATTAGGCTCGACACGGGGCGAATATGTCAACTTTTCGCAATTAAAAATATTATCAGCCTCATTGAAAACTCTATGGTTTTTCAATGGAGAAAATTCCCCATTTGTCTTTTACCGTAAACTTCACAAGGCAAAATTATCCCATAATTCAAAGTTTTTCCTAATCGTAATAGTGATTTTTTCATGCATTAGTCTGATTGGCTCATGAGTCACGCATAGACCAGTTTTGGTCCTCAGCGATACCAAATTGAGTGCCGTAGTTCATGAGAAGTAGTCACTCTTTGGGATGCGCTCATCAAAAGTTTCCTTCAATTAAATGTTTCAACATCCTCCGATTCAGGTACGAAAAAGTCATTTATTTTACTTTTGAGAAAATGTAGGCCAATGATGACAGATCAAACTAAACAATGAATTTTTGAAAATATAACGTGAAAATATAACGTAATCAACAAAGGCTTGCGGATTATCAACACTCCAAATGCAATGTGTATTAACGTACCGAATCAAACAAAATTGAACTTTATCACAAACTTTATTTGTGAAATTCAGGATCGGTGGCTATCTCATTTTGGGCCCATTCAATGCAAACTCTTCCATAAAGTCGAATATATCTGGCAGGCGATGTCGTTGACCGAATATTAGACGCAGGGCGAATTGGGTATCTTAATTTAATAAAGTGAATCTTAAGACAAATGTAAATTTATTTTACAAATGCACTTAGAGCTAAACAATACATTGGGTTCAGATTCAGTCTATCTTGAAATGCTATATATGTACATAAGTATGTACGCTAGTAAGCAATTTTTGCATGTTGTAACTCAGGGATGGGCACATTTTTAGCCCGCAAAGTTAGCAAAGTGCGCACGAAAGCTAGATGAGGGGAATATCAGTTTACGGAGGGAAGGGCATAAAATGTTGCGAAAAAATCAACTACCGTAACTTAATGTTCCTCGCAGAATGGTTGCGGCCAGGGATAATGGGATGCCCAACTTTTTATAACATTTTCCATTGTGGCCACATCGAACAAAATAAGAATTTTCGGGCAGTTAATACCCACAGTGCAACTTCCCATATATGCGCGCGCTCTCATTTGTAAACATGGTGTGGCAAAATACGTTGCTCTCATTTGTAAATATAGAGTGGTAAAATACGTTGCTCTCACTTCCCTCTTCATGTTTGCCCGCGATGATCCCCTCATCTAGCCCTCAAAATGTGCACTCGTGCCCGAACGGGCAAATTGCCACTGAGGGCTAATATGCCCACCCCTGTTGTAACTGACCGGTGCTGTTTGCAGTAGTGTATATTTGTATTATTGACTAGAGGAAAATAGTTTTGTTCATCTAACGGTGTACTTATCCCCTAAAACTATTCGAGATATATATAGATTTATGTACATAAGTATATAAATGATCAGGATGACGATAAAAATTGAAATCCGGGTGACTGTCTGTCCGTCCGTCCCTGCAAGCTGTAACTTGAGAAAAAATTAAGATATCTAGATGAAACTTGGTCGACGTGTTGCTTGACAAAAAAGGAAGGACGAGTTCGTAGATGAGCATAATCCACTCTCGAACCACTCTCACGCCTACAAAACGCCATTGATCGAAAATTTATGTAGTATCGTTACTAAGCTCTAAATTAAACTATAGAACTCTAATTTGGCAGAGGGAATCGCAGTGGGAAGGGTTATCTGCCCTCTAATAAGCTTAATGTACATACCGACTAAATTTGGTGCATGGAAATCGAACTGCAACCTCGGCTACTTCTCATATTGCACAATTTTAAATTCCATTCGAATCTTTTACTTCCCAGTACACAAATCAAGGAGTAACTAATATTACGAGATAAAATTTTGCACTAACTATTTCTTTAAAGTATGATTCCTCACCATCAAAAATTTCCAAAATCCAATCAAAACTGTTCAAGCCCCTATGTATCGAATATGTTGACCCTAGTATCTATAGTTGATTTTTGTCCGAAAATATCGGTCAATGTATGGGATATACAATTGAAATTCAGAGGAAATCCTTTCTTTCCAATCGTGTCCCTGTGTATAAAAAAGGGTTGCATCGGGTAAATACTTGCCTGATCCCTCATATACCGAATGTAATTCGGCATATATCCGCCAATATTTGTTTTATCTCAATGAAAATTACAGAGCGTGTTTTACTCATAACAGTCTATCTGCTAGCTCGCAACAACCTTAATTTTATAAAATATTTAAACTAAAAGATTGTATATTAAAATAAAACACTATGGATTTATAAATTTTTAATTGTACATTAAAATGCAACCATGTAGATTTATGTATGTCCCGCTATTTGTCTGTGCTAGCTCACTTGTAGCTTAACCTTTTGCGTTGGCTCATTTTCAAGGAGATTTGGAAGGAACATTTTCTTTGACTGTGACAAAATTTCATCAATTTATCTCCAGTAGTTTATGAGAAAATAATTTTACAAATGTATCGTGCTCTAAATTTCAACCTTCAATAACTTTAACAAAAAATAATAATTTTGACGAAATATTTATGTCACGGGGTATGTGTCTGGTCCCCCTCCTAATGAACTGCTAATTTTCAAAATCGGTGATTTTATGAAATTTCCCTGGGTCACTTAACGTGGCTTGACCCATTGTCTAATAAGCAAAATTACTGAAGTTGAATAAAGTACGAGGATGTTTAAAATAAATGTTTTATTTTACCATGCATACTGTTGGCCTAAAATTTAGCAAAAACTTGACCTAGCCGCCATATAACAAATATCAGGATTTTCGAACATTCGGCTGACATTACTCCCTATGAATGTGAGTTATCTAAATAAATCTCTGGCAATATTTTATTAATATGTGATATGTTAATAGTTGTGGTATTGACAAAAATAGATAAAAGCGGATCGAAACTACCTCAACTAACCTTTCTAACAAACCTTATACCGAATAAGTCCTTACTTATTATGGACGCATGTTTGTACGGATGTACTATACGTGCGTATGTGTATACCATATATAACTCCTCAACCTCTTGTTTGAAGATTGTCAGAAATAAAAAGCTACTGTAAACACACTTGTTGACAGATCGCACTAATTTTTGGCATCATAATTAAGGATAGTTGCACCAACCTAGGAACAAATAATTTACCTATCTTCCATATAAGCGGAGATTTCAATGAAGAATTACCGATACTTTCTAGACAGGGTGTAGTGTTGGAAAGGTGAAATTTTATCATTCATTTATTAACCCTCATCGAGACTCTCGAGTCTGGACAGGCATATTTTGTTTTTAAATGTTATTTAAATATATTTAGAGTGTAGCAAACGACTTGCGCTTCCAGGTAGCTTCCTAGAATTTTATTGTCTATAGAATTCAGAAAAAAAAATTCAAGGATATCGTATCGAAAAGGACGAAAAAAAGATATTATAATATTACACCTTAGTGCACAAATTGTGCTTGGCTAGACCACATATATTTTGTATGAAAATATATGAACTTTGGTATGTTTCTATCAGCGTTTGAAAAACTACGCTACTCTCGTAGCATTTCATTTTACTCTTGCTACCACTCTCACTTTGTCGGGAGCCGCAGCATAGCCTTAGCATAACAATGTAAAGTATGTGCTCTACTCTGCTCCGAGTTTTGTTAGGTAAAAAACTATAGCAGGAGCGGGAGCAAAAAATTAAATTCTGCGCTATGCTCTGGCGTAGCGGTAGCAAAAAATTGGGAGCGGTAGCACAGCGGAGCTAATGAAAATTTTCATGTGCTACAGCTCCTGCATGTGTTTGTTGTTTTTTTTTCTTTTTTCCTATTTTCTGTCATTTACAAGAATGGTACAAGTTGGTATATAAAAGAAAGTCGTTTATAACTCAAGAACGGCTGAACCGATTTGGCTTAAAATTGGTGGGGGTGTAGCATAGAAGCAGGGTAAGGACATAGGATCTATCTCTTTATGCTAAAATTCAATACAACTCATAAATACAGAAATTATATTTCAAATCATAGGCATTTGTTCAAAATTTATGTAAGAATCGTTTGAAATTTTTAGTAATTCAAAAATAGAAAGAAATACATAAGTAAGGGAGCACAATTTTATTCTTGCTTATAGAGGTTTCTCACTGACCCGAGTGCGATAAATTAACAACAAATAAAATCTATTGAGAAGAAAACAATACAAAATCAATGATAAGAAGTTCCGCGAAATTAAGAATGGGTAATAAAATAGCAGATGTTAAATTTGTTATTTGTTTTGTCATTTGTTATTGTATATATGTATCTTCTATGTATGTATGTATTTTTATTGTAGCTATAGTTCCTCATTTATAATATTCATAAATAAATAAAGCTCGACAGTCGCTTATAGAGGTATAGATAAGTAGCAGTCTCACTTACGGAGGTCTATGAGGCAAAAACGACTCTCTCTTACAGAGGTTTTTGTTTCTCACTATTAGAGGTTTAGGAAGCTTAAAATGACGGGTCCTAGCTATTACTCTCACTTATAGAGTTTTCTCACTAATCCAGTTCTCACTTATCCAGGTTTGACTGTATTTAATATCACAACAAAAAATGGCATTGAAATTTTCATCGTCAAGGCACTGCAGATACTTTGCTGAATTATTGGTCAAGGACGCAAATGCATTCATAACAAACCAAACGCGATATCTAGCATAAAGATATAGCGGAATAATTGGAGTGTTGATAAAAAGGTTTATTATAATTTTAGATATACAGAAATCTTTTCGATTCTTTGCAATATACATTGATGTATTTATATGTGTACAAATATTTTCTGTTATGTCGAAAAGGTCGATTTGCTTTGAGTACTCAATGTGCGATGCCATAAAATACCTCTGATCTGTAGGAATTTAAAGAAAAAAAATCAGGATTGTAGTGTATTTTCTACGGAAAATTCTTACATGCCTCGGTCCAGTTCTTAATGTTAATATTTAGGGCTAAAATTTTCAGGGAATTTTTTTTTGGGGTATTTTCAAGGAAATTTCGTGACGGTAGTGAAAAAAATTAATAGTTCAAAAAAAAAACACCCTAATGTATATAAACAGGGGGAAAGTATATGTAGTTAAAATTAATTTCGAAAATTCATAGTAATTGAGTATTGTAATACATTTGGAATAGATGATGTTTTTGGTAATATAAAAATGGTGAATATTTTGCATAATAAAAAAAAAATTTATACTTTATTCAATTATTATCCAATTCACTTTATTAATATATTTCTTAAAATATTGGATTTTAGATTTATAAAGTCACTTGACGCAACAAGTGCCAAAATGATTTGCATAACATTTTTTTGTTTGAATTATTCAATTAATTCAAATATTATGACAGAAAATAGCAAAATAGCAAAAAAGAAAAAAAAACAACAACAAACACATGCGGGAGCTGTAGCACATGAAAATTTTCATTAGCTCCGCTGTGCTACCGCTCCCAATTTTTTGCTACCGCTACGCCAGAGCATAGCGCAGAATTTAATTTTTTGCTCCCGCTCCAGCTAAAGTTTTTTACCAACAAAACTCTGAGCAGAGTAGAGCAGATACTTTACATTGTTATGCTAAGGCTATGCTATGGCTCCCAACAAAGTGAGAGCGGTAGTGATACCATAGCAATAATTTTAGAAATTTTGCTGCTACGGAGTAGTAAATGAGAACCCTGGTTTCTATCACTTCGCACGGTTGATTTATCTGTTTTCATGTTCGTTACATGTCCAAATTGGTTTGTATGTTTATCTAGGTTAAATAATTTAGCCGCTAGAGCGTTTTAAAGGTTAAGAAAAATGTAATTTTTCTCAAAATGTTACATTTCTTGTGAACGCTATTGCCACGCCAAGCGTGAACAAGGCAGTCAATTTGATTTCAACCAAATCGAGAGGTAAGAAATTTCAAAAATGTATCTACATATATTGTACATATATGAGCGTAAATACAACACGCATTTCCATACAAATGTATGTAAACACCACTTGGCCTAGCCAAGCACCATTGGTCTCGACTAAGTGTATCAGACCGTTGGTCTCGACCAGGGTTAAAAAAGTTAAATTCGGGGAAGTTGAAAAAAAGTTACAGCTGTTGAAAAATGAGTGAAAATAATGAAGGAATTACTATTTTTGGAAATTTTTGTATAAAAAAGGGAAGAATGCCAATAACATTTGTGAAGTTTACGGTACGATGCTGTATCAGTTCGTCTAGCACAACAATGCTTTGCTCGCTTCCGTTCTGGAAATTTCGATTCAAACTGACGAAAGTTTTACACTGATTGAATAATATCTCTAGCGAAAAAATGGCATAAAGTGGTCGGCCAAAATTGTACAAATTTGTTTATTTAGTTATTAGTATCAATATAAAAAAAAATAAGTTGAATTTTGATTAGAAATACGAAAATACTTTTGAGACTACCCAATATAGGAAAACGGTTAACTTAATTAAAAAATTATGGTAGACTATTTTTGTAGAGAAGACGTGTTGGTAGATGGGCGTAATCGGGTCACTGTTTAAATTGTATGTTTTATTTTGAAGAATTCCATCGAGCATCTTTGAAAATTCACTACACTCAAAACCTCGCCAATAACTTAAAAGAAATCTGATAAGTCTCGTATACGCATATATGTATGTATGGTTTATTATTTTGTTATTATACTTAATATAAGTAACAATAGTTAATATATATTATAATATTTTGTTGTAAGATCGCTTAGACGAAGTATATTGACGTTCGGGATGGTTGAAGAATTAAGAAGCGCGCAGGACCGTTGTCGTTATCGAAAGTATGAGCGAATGTTGTGCAGACGGATTGTTTAGAACGAACTGCATGTCCCATCCCGATGTCCATCCTTTTTGTTGAGTGGGTACATGTGTGGTGAATTGTGTTGGTGTGGTGTGGTGATGTAAGTGTATGGTGCCATCGGATGTGGTGTATTAAGCTGTCTTGCTAGGGTGCGGCAGTTTTTCATAGGTAGAGTGGGGTATACATGCGGGGAGATGCTTAAGTCATTTAAACTTACATAAGTGAAAATTATTAAGGTGCCCTAACTAAACCCTAAATTAAGATATGTACACAAAAAAGTGGTCGTTGCTCAGCCTTCTAAGAGGTTTAATATATATTATAATATCTGTGTCGTTTTACCATAACATCTTAAGTCGACTTAAGTTAAAATCGAGTAAGGGTGATATTCTAGTTCTCCTATTCATAGTCCATATTTGTGTCCAATCCGATTTAAAAAATTTCAATTTTAAAGAAAGTTATAGCCTTTTGTATTTTTCTTATCTTTATTTTTGAAAATATTATATACATTAAAACATCTTAAGTAAACTTAAATTTTATGAGATGCTTTATTGGTTGTTAAAGGTTTCTTTATTTAACTTATGTCAACTGAAGCTCTATTAATATTAAAAAAATAATTAAAAATATGTATTCAATGAAACATCTTATGTCCTCTTACGCTAATATGTTAAACTTATATTCTTATAATTTCTTCACTTAAATGGACATAAGTTGTTTTGAAAAAACTCGAATATTCAAAGAGAGAACTTTTTACATTTTGCAAAACATCTTAAGTCTACTTAAAATGTTATGCAATAATTCGCTTCGAACATAACGGCATTTTAACTCAACATAAGTTTGTTTGGATGCGTGCTCACAACGCATTATTGTGCACATAAGCGATCAGTTGAAAACAAGTCGTTGTGCTAATAACTTCAAAAATGGAAAGTGATTTATTGAATAATACATAAAAGCAATGTAGAGTTCGATAGTGATGATTCCATTATTGATCCAAATTTTAATATAAGTGGATGTACTGCAGCAAGTTCCAGTTCCGAAAATAATGATGTTAGTTTTATAGTGATTGCATTTATAAAGTGATTTTAATAAAAACTTAAAATTGGGAAAACTCTATAAGTGTTGCAAAGAAAGTGGAAACAGAAAAATATTCAAAGAAAGATGCAAAAGATTCCAGGAATAAAGGGCAAAGTTACACCTCAAGCGCTGGTAAGGATGTTCAGGCACGCGCAGTGCGCAGGTTGGAACCGGGCAGAAAGAAATGCGCAAAACATTTCTTGGTGGCTTAATTGAAGTTGAAGAAACAAAAACAGTAAAAATGGCTAAACATGACTTAAAACAAAGGATAAGACCTTATACAAACAATTATTTCCTGGAAGTTGGTAGTAATAAAATCGCAGTATGAAAATAATGCTTTACATTCACATTATCCGAGACAGAACAATCTATAAAAACGGTTGTGAGTGCAAAAATTGATGGGCGTGTAATCGGCGATGGACGTGGAAAACATATATGCGCTAAAAAAACTTTCTACCGCAAAAGAGAATGAAATTTTAGATTTTATTAAAAGCTTCCCATCGTATAAGTCGCATTATGCATTAGGGACATATCAAAACGTTATTTGCCAAGTGATTTATCTGTGAATGAAATGCATTGTCTCTATTGTGAATAATTCGCTTATTCCGTTTCAATTTCAAAATTTTCGCAATTGTTTAGCACACTCAACTTGAAATTTAAAAAAAAACTAAAATTGACACTTGTCATAAGTGTGATTTGCTCCAATGCAAAATACAAGTTGCTAAACCCGAAGAATTGGACTCTTTACAACTAGAGCAATGTAAACATGTAAATTTAGCAGAAAAAGCTTATGATGCTAAAAAAAAAGATAAGCAGAGAGCTTTAGCTGATGCTACACTTAAAGTGTTGTGTTTTGACCTACAGCAGTGTCTTCCTACACCATTATTAAAAACCTCACTTTCTTTTTACAAAAGGCCTTTGTGGACTTTTAATCTTACTATGCATGATTGTGCAAGTAATCAGGCCTCATGCTACATGTAGCATGAAGCAATAGCAAAAAGAGGGGGTAATGAAATAGCATCGTGCGTGTTTGATCATTTATTAACATTAAATACCAATGCAAAGCACGTTGTTTTATACAATGATTCATGTCCAGAGCAAAATAAAAATTCATTCATTGCAACTATGTTTGCAATTTTTATGCAATTTAAAAATAATGTATACATTATAGATCATAAATTCTTGGTCCCTGGTCATACTCATATGGAGTGTGATAGCGACCATGCTTTGATAGAAAAAAGGAAAAAACTAACTTCAACCAAAATTCACCATCCCCGTAATTGGTACCAGTTTATCAGAACAATTGGCGTAACAAAAAAATTTGTTGTTAATGAAATGGCACAGTCGAACATATGTATATGGCTTTGCACATGCATCAAAGAATTTATTTACATGGAGAAAAGTAGATGACAGTGGTGAAAAGTATAGCTGGATCGACATTAAATGGCTAGGATATACCAAAGAAACTGGAAATGTTTATTTTAAAAAATCCTTAAATGAAGAAGAACCTTTTAAATTGATAAATATATCTAAACGAGGAATAAACTGCGTGAGAATGACAGATTTAAAAATATGCTACGACGCACCAATAAAAATTGGCACAAAAAAGAAACAAGATCTTTTAGATATGTCTTGTAGATGAAGTGTATAAGCCATTTTATATAAACTTAGCAACAGAAGAGCAGTTAGATTGTCATCCAGATCTTACAGAAGCTGATGAAACTAATGAATAATTAATGCTTTAATTTGCTTTGAAACCAGATTTTTTGAACTATGAGTTGAATTTAATGATATGATTTAAGAAACAATACATGAAGCTGTATATTTTTGTTATGAATAAACTTTTTGTTTTAAAAATAAACAAATACAAAAATCTTATAACCAATGTGTTATTTGTTTCAGTTTCAGCAAAAGCGCTTATGTCAACTTAAGTATTATCCAACTGAAGTATTCATTTTGACAAAATATTTTAATCAAATTAAGATTTGATTTTTCTTAACTTTTCGTTTTTCAAAATATATTATGTACAAAACAACGAATAAAACATACTTCTTACTAAAATTTTTTTCAAAATCGGCATATAATGTCCTAAGAAATAGTTTTACTTTTTCCTTTAATAAATTCCAGTACAGTTCACAACTGCAAGAGAGCACTAAGCTCAATAAAAGACAAGCTCCAGCTAAACTTGATCTGGGTTCCCGGCCACAGGAACATTTTCGGTAACGAAAAAGCAGACGAGTTGGCAAAGGCAGGAGCTTTCCTCAATGAATCCATGGCGGAGCTAATACCAAGCCCGCTAGGATCGATAAAAGGAGAGATCAATAGACAATTTCAGCAAATTGCAAACAACAGGTGGAAAAACATTACAAAATGCGTCATAACTAAACAATTATGGCCAACATATGACAGGAAAAGAACCAATGACCTATTAAATAGGTCAAGAAAAAGTATTTACAGGATAACAGGTACCACAACAGGGCACTGGCCATTTGGGGAACATGCGTCCAAAATGGGATTACCCTACAACGACATCTGCCGTGGCTGCGGAGTAGCAGGGAACAAGGAAACAATCTTCCACTTTCTCTGCGAATGCCCAGCTCTAGCACAGATCCGACACAAAACACTCGGAATCCACCAAGCACCAAACCTTGAATGGATTTCCACCAAAAGCATATCGGACATAAGTAGTTTCATCGAAACCTCAAAATGGTTTGAGAGAGAAGGTGAAACGTAATAGCAGATACAGGAGGTTCTACGAATAGTGTATCAAAATGGCACATCAAGTGCTAATTGAGCCCGATAGGGCTGCACTCCTACCTACCTACCCTACCTTGAATAAAAATAACTCATTAAATTTCAACACAATAGATTTTAGAGGAAATCGCCAATATCTTAAAACTCAACTTTAAGACTTAAGATGTTATGGTAAAACGACACAGATATTATAACGCACTTAAGATACAATATCTCAATTCGCTAAGGACAAATCACTTAAGCACTTTAAACGACACTGTAGAAATTGAAAAAATTGGGTTAAGTCCCCGAATATTCCCCAAATACTGTTTCGTAAAAAAATACTAAAACGCGATAAATCAACAAATAAATACACCAGAGACATTAAATTTTACATCTAGCAAGTTACTGAAGGACTTTATAAGAGCCGGGGTTAAATTGGATGATGGGCGTGGCACTGCCCGTATTTAGGTGATATGACATATATTCGACCAATTTCATCTGAACTCATAACAATTAATAATTATCCTGACGATCCTATGTTGCATTGTGCAAACGATTGCAGTCGGACCATAACAACGCTTATTTTTCATATAACTCAGTTTTAAATTTCATCTGATTCTTTCACTTCCAGTATACAAAACAACCACTGATTAATATATTCAGATGAAACTTGGAGAAAACAAATAGAGCCTTTGAGGTATGTCAGCAGTATGCTCATTGAGCGAAGGATATATGTATAATAAGCAAAGAATATACTTTTAAAATGGCCGGGGTCACGCTTTTGAGGTGGCTTACTATCATCAATAAATATAAACGACACGGGCAAATTACTGTCAAATTTTTCATATCCATAGATTTAATATGGCGCATACTCAAATAAACGCGGCGGCAGCGCTGAGCGTTGAAAAATTCGATTTTAGCAGCGCGTTTTAAAGTAAGTTGGCTGCAAAAAACGAGAAAATTCTGCAAAACTGCCAAATTTCTTGACCCGCATGTTTACTTCTTGTACAAACGGATGTATGTTTAATTAATAAAGTAATTAATTATACTCTAGCAACCAGTTGCTACAGAGTATTATAGTTTTGTTTTTCCTAACGGTTGTAAGTATCACCTAAAACTAAACGAGATAGTTATATATAAAAATGATCAAGGTGACGAGAAAAGTTGAAATCCGGTTGACTGTCTGTCTGTCCGTCCGTCCGCGCAACTTGGGTAAGAATTTAGATATCTTGATGAAACTCAGTATACAAGTTTCTTGGTACAAAATAAAGTTCGAGTTCGTAGATGGGCGTAATCGGACCACTGCGACGCCCAAAAATCACCATTAACCGAAAACTTATAAAGTGCCATAACTAAGCACCTGAATAAGACATAAAACACATATTTGGGGGTAAAAATTTGACGATGGGCGTGGCATCGTCTACTTTTTGTGGAAATCCCATATCTCGGGACCCGATTTACCGATTTCTACAAAATTGGTATGTGGTGTTTTTCTAAAGTTTTCTATATTGTGTTATGAGAATGAGCGAAATCGCACAACAATCACGCTTACTATAGCACAATTTTAACTTCCACTTGATTCTTTTACTTTTCAGTACACAAATCAAGAAACTATTAATATAACGAGATTAAATTTTGCACGAATAATACCTTTAGTGTATGTCACCTTATGATCAAAAATTGTTCAAATCCAACAACTGTTCAAGCCCCTAGGTACCCAATATTTGGATCCCAGTACCTATAGTTGACTTTTGACCGAAAAAATAGGTCAATATGTGAGATATATAATTGAAATTGTGTCTAAAATAGATAATTTTGAGCAAAAAATTTACTTACTCTACATACAACTAATATCAGGATTTTCGAACATCGGGCTGCCTTTCCTCTATAGGATTGATTTTTTTAGTATGGGACATGGTAATAGTATGTGGTATTGAGAAAAATAGATAAAATCTGGGCGATACTACCCCACTGACATATACTACATACAATGGTTTTTGTTTTTCTAACAAACCTTATACGCCTGTCAGTGTAGGAGTTATATATAGTACTAGCTGTTAGCCTGTGCGTTTCGCTACACCTAAATCGATTAAACCTCTTAAGGGTTTTTACTTTGTGTTTTATTTATTGTTGTAAAACTGTTACTTATTTATAAAACATTTATAAAACATATTGGTATACAAAATTTTTGGTTTTTCCACCTGGCGCGTAAATGAATAAGCACCTTGGTGTTCCCACTCTCGAGCATGCGACGAACAATTGGCCGTGGGAGAAGCACGGTTCTTCCAAATTGACGCCGCACACTTGAAACGTTTGCCCTTGCGATTTGTTGATGGTCATCGCAAAGGAAAGACGTACTGGGAACTGCAAGCGCTTAAATACAAACGGCATGTCCGTTGGAATCATGGGAATGCGTGCTAAGAGTACAACTTCAACTGCTGTCTTGCCATTTAGTATTGTTGCTTCAATCAAATTTGGCCACAATTTTTTGACTGAAAGTCTTGTGCCATTACACAAAGTCGGTGGCTTCAGATTTCGTAGAAGTATAATGGGTGAACCGACTTTCAGGACCAAACGATGCGGTGGCAGACCGGGGGATCCAAAGAATTCAAGAATTCAGTTGGATAATTGACTTCTTCATCTTGATTTAAAACGCTATCAATCGATGTACATATATGTTGTAGCTTCTCCTGGCAGTTTTTCTTGAATGGCAAAATTGATTTCGTTGACGTGTACATTTTTCGGTGCCAATATTGTGCATTCACTTAAATAATCGTGGCGTTGATAGTGTTGAACAATATTCGGAAATACACTTTCAATCAATTCTTCTTTCGATTGTTAAAGTGTACAAAAGTTGTTCGGCAATGTGATCAAACCGGTATCATCGATTGGTATTTTGCCTTCGCCAATGTCCAACAACTGCTTCGAAAACGCCGCTGCGGATCGATCATTTTGCAATTGGACTCGCATGTTGATGGTAAGAGTCAGCCTTTGAACATGTCTCCACAAAACTGACGATTTTAAACATACGTTTATTTCATCGGCAGGAGTTGATCGAGGAATGACTGACAAAGTTTGCCGAAAATCGCCGGATAATAAGACTAATGCTCCGCCAAAAAGTTGTTGCTTTTGGCGTAAATCTTGCATTGTTCTATTGAATGCTTCTAATGACTTTTTGTTAGCCATTGGGCACTCATCCCATAGAACTATTCCAGCTCCTCGCAAAACTTTTGCCATTGTTGAATTCCTCGATATGTTGCACGTTGGTGTTTCAACGACTTGGATGTTCAACGGTAATTTCAACGCAGAATGTGCTGTTCGGCCGCCATCAAGTAGAGTAGCAGCGATGCCTGACGAAGCAATTGCCAGCGCAATTTTCTGCTGTGACCGTATAGTAGCAAGAATCAAAGAGATCAGAAACGTTTTCCCTGTACCACCGGGCGCATCAAGAAAGTAGAATCCACCGGCGTTATTGTCAACCACTCGTATAATCTTATCATAAGCATTTTTCTGCTGAATATTCAATTTGGTAATGTTAGCTTGTATGAAAGCACGCAATTCATTGCAATCGTATTGTTGTTCACGTTGAAGCTCATGGTCAATGATTGGGCGCAGTAATGCCAAGTTGCGCTAATGCCTTATTCGCAATTGTAAGGCGCAGATCTTCAACCAATATCAAAGCAAAATTATACATTTGTAATGTATGTATATAGCAAGTCTGCGTCCGATGCTCGATTACGCGCCAAAATTAATAAGTCCTCGGTCATGCAGTCTTTGTACTTATTCCACCGTTATTGCGGATTTGACGAAAGGCATGTAGATATTATTATGGCGAATAGTACGCGTATTTGTTTTGGATGAGATGTGAGTGATGCGTCATGAAGTGCGGTGTCCCAATGCATATCATCTTCTAACAAATGCAATCGCAGACATGCTTCACGATACGTCGCACACAACTGACCATCAACAGTTTTCAAATCATCAAATGATCTTGGTCCGCGCACGTTGACTAATAGCAGACGCAAATAAAAACATTCGGCGTTGTTTGGATGGATGGTGTAAATACGTCTTAAGGCAGCGGTTTTACGGACATTTGGATAACCGTCAACACGCTCCCCTTGCTTTCGTCGTTGAAATGTTTTCGATGATGGATTCCAAGTGAAATATTGTGGTATTTCGGAATATAGCAATGTTCTTGCAAATTCATCGTTTTCAGACAACTCGAAAAAGGTAGTTAGTGTTGTTCTCGGTGATCGTGCTAGAGTATGCATATTTGAAGAACATAAATAAAAATGGAAAAATTAACCTAAAACTACATCTTAAACTATGTATTTTACCCACACACGCATATGGAATAAGACCCACCAACAGTGTATTTGCGAACCGCATGACATCACATATGAAACAACAACAATACTCACTTGCTTTGTGTTGTACGCAGAATGTTAATCACGTTGAAATCTGAGAAAAATACACACAATGTTGAAACATTTTTTTTGATACACTCACTGCATTCGGAACACTTACGTTCTGGATGTCTTGTTTGCTTGACAGTCATCCATAGAAAGAACGAATGTCAGGCAAAAACGATCAACATGCGATGTCAATGTTTTTTATTAATTGTAAACATCCGCCAGTTGTTTCTGTTTATTAGTAAAAGGCATTTGACAGGACTGCCAATCTTGCGGCAAACTATTATTTCAAGAGAATTTGTATAGGCGGGATGTATCATTTTTTTTTGTTTTTTGCAAAACGTGCAATGATACTCACATTAAATTTCTTATGTGTTCAAACAAACCCCAATCACCCTGAAAATTTCATTGAAATCGGGCAAGCCGTCTAGGAGGAGTATGCGAACAGGAAGTTTTGCCACTTAATTTTATATATATAGAAGATATGTATATATAAAATTGATTGGATTTCGATCCTGAATAAACCACCTTTACACCATAAAGTATTTCCCTGGCTTTGTCTCTTGAAAGTTGCAAGAGTATAATATGTTCGGTTGCATCCAAACTTAGCCCTTCCTTACTTGTTTTATTTTTCATTTCTTCTGTACTAATTTTAGAATTGAAGTGAGAATTTGCCGTTTTATTTAGAGATGCTTCCTAATCGCTAACGCTAAGGTGGTAAGCAGGAAGGAGTTAAGTTCAATGCGAATACGTTGGAGTCCAGGGGGCTTACTCTGTAAAGCGATGCGAAAGACAATGAGATTCGAAAGCCCAAAGCGATGCGATAGGCAATTGATACTCTGTATTGCTTACGCATCACTAACAATGTTGTTCACCTTTGCTTTTTTTTCTTTTTATGTAATAGTTGGCATTACTTCCAAAAATGTCAAAGTATAAACGAGCAAAATAAAGAAAATAATAATAATTTAAAACAAATATGATAAATGCTCGTAACTCAACTTAATTAAAACGAACTATTTGCAAATTAATAAATCCAGTCTTTTATTTCATTGTAATAACGAAAATTAAATTTAAATAATTACAGATTAAATTTGTAGTTTTTAATTCTGTTTCTCGCAGTTATATAGTTATTTAACTTACATTTTCCAGTTTCTCAATTTTTGTTCATCAATTTTTTGTTTATATAGAAATTTTTCCTTTTCAAAGGTTAGTCTCCGTTTTTCTAATTTATTTCTTTTTTCAATGTTTTAAAAATGTTTTTTATATTAAAATTTATATCGTTTAACATTTTAATCGAGTCATTGTGGAATATAATTTGGTTTTCGACTTGCTGTTCAAGCAGAGTCTGCTGCTTTTTGCGCGGTGGGTACGTCACATTTGAACAATGTGGTAGTTCATTTTCTTGTGTATTAAAAGGAGTCTGCTGTTTTTTATGAGGTGTGCATGCCACTTTGGAACATTGTGGTAGTTCCCTGTTTTGTGTATTTGGTTCGGTAGGGTCTGCATTTACCTCCGACATGCTGCTTGTAGCTGCACCGAATGACAAGGTACCACTCATTCCATTTATTGATTCCTCTATTGACAATAACTCACTCACTTGTTGCTCTAACTGTGATAAGGGTATGAAAAGTGAGGGACCACCTCCAGTTCCCGAAATATTATTTTTGTTTCGTCGCATTTTTGCCTTTAAGTGAATCTTATAGTCTGCCTTTAACCTTTAATTGATTACATTTAATCACATTTATAATTTATCTGTGCAATTATTGGAATTACCTTTTTCCACCCCGCAATGTCGCGCAATGGTGGCCCAGCTGCGTTTAAATGGGAAACTAAATTTTTCCATAAATTATTGGAGGTATTTTTGGCGTCTGGTGTTTTTAGTGATCCTTTCGAAAAATCGGGATGCGCCTTCATGAAATCCACGAGAATTTCAAATTGCTTTGGTTGAGTTTGTTGTTTTATTTTCGGTGCTTCCCTGTAAATTTGTGCAAAATAGTTCATATGCATGGCGTTATATATTTTAGTAGCAATTAAAACAACTAATTTATATTTGAAACTTACATTTTCAAGCAATGCGACTTCTTTATACTTGTAGCACAAAAATTACGAATATAACGCATGTTTGACAATTGCTTTAGCAAAGCAGAGTACCGCTAATGCGAAAAACTGAATGCGAAAGGGAAAAACTAAATTCGAAAATTTCAAAATTTACTGCGATTGCCGAATTACAGAGTACCAAAATTGAAGATGCGAACATTTTCATATTCGTATCGCATTACAGAGTAACCCCCCAGGAAATCATAAATCATTTTTTCTTTTCTTTTTCGCTGTATATCGTTTTTAACCAAACGGATAAACGGACAGCTTCTGAGGACATTATCTAACGTTCAAGTGGACCCTAGCATCTTCTTACATGCGTATAGGTCACTCACTGTCTCCGCCACATTGTGTTTCCATATCAGCTTGCTGTTCAAAATTACTTCCAAGTACTTGATATCCTCTTTAATTGTTAATTCAACTCTATTCCTGTAAATGTCCATAGGAGTGCTGACAATATATTTCCTATGAAGTTCCCGTTTGCGCTAATCTTCTGCAGTCTGGCTTCGTTCCATTTCGCATTAATTTTCCTACAGCACAGTACAGCTTTTATCCAGCAGGCTATACCCGGCATGCAATTAGATTTTTGACGATTGCGTTGTTGGAGACATTATTGAATTCTCCACTTACATGTGTCAAGAAAGACACCCAAAGCATATTCCTTATGATTTAGTGTTCTGTATATATTTAGGGTATGCGAGTGATGTGCAGTTTCCGTGGATCTGCCTTTTATATAGGCGTTCTTTGCTTTCGACATGGTGACCCATAAAAGCTTTTCTTTTATATAGGCATCTAAATTTTTTTTTAATGTCTTCAGAAGTACTGAGGTTAAACTCATTGGTCTGTATTATAATAAAAGAAAAGATATATATCGTCTGTACCCTCTGGAAAATGAGTGTTGATCTGGTCTACCAGTAATTCCTTAATGCATCCAGTCCACTCGCCATATTTTTTGCGTAGTAGTAGAAAGCTTGGATAATAATTTCCTAAGCCGAGCTAATTCGGATGTTTTTTCTAACTTGCACAAAAGCTCTCTCTTGTCTTTACGAACTTCTCTTTTATATTTCTAAAGTACATCTCTGTATTCCCCCAACAGGACTCTTAATCGGCCAGCCTAGCAAGTTTGAGTCTGAGCGATTAAGCTCCTTGTTCCACCAAGGCGGCCTCGATTTATCATTTGCACGTATGGGAGATCCCACGATATTATATTTATGCTTTTTTAAGAACGTCAGTGAGTGTAATTGTCCATTTCTCTAGTTCAGAGATTGAGTCATATGCCTTTAGTCTACTTATATTCATCATTCTATGTATATTTTGCTTGTACGCTTTGTTACATCAAGAACGATCTTCGAGGTGGGACCAATATATGTATGTATGTTGGTTCCTCCCTCAGGTTACCTACAACTTAGTTACTGTCAATGTACAGTTAAAGGATCGTCTCAGTGTGAAGTTTTCGAGAATTCGTTTTTGGAATCGAAATTTAAATTATTACGGTTGCTACAGCGTTTCTTGTGGAAAGGGAACAGAGTGGGCAACATAGCGACTGCAATCTTTAAACGCGTTTTTCTCAGAATGGTGTTTTTCAAAACGGTTTCCACTTCAAATTTGGAGAAAACATTTTTAACTTTTAGCTTTTATTTTTATACCCTGAACAGGGTATATTAAGTTTGTTACGGAGTTTGTAACACCCAGAAGGAATCGTCGGAGACCCTATAAAGTATATATATAAATGATCAGTATATCGAGCTGAGTCGATTTAGCCATGTCCGTCTCTCTGTCCGTCTGTCTGTCTGTATATATACGAAATAGTCCCTCAGTTTTTATCATCGGACCATTATAACATATAGCTGCCATACAAACTGAACGATCGGAATCAAATGCTTGTATGGAAAACTTTCACATTTGACAAGATATATTCACGAAATTTTGTATATGTTTGTTTCAAAGACAACAATGTAATCTCCATAGAAAATGTTCAGATCGGTCAACTATAGCATATAGCTGCCATACAAACTGAACGATCGAAATCAAGTTCTTGTATGGACAACTTTCACATTTGGCAAGATATATTCACGAAATTTGAAGAAAATGTGCAGATCGGTTGACTATAGAATATAGCTGCCATACAAACTGAACGATCGGAATCAAGTTCTTGTATGGACAACTTTCTCATTTGACAAGATATATTCACGAAATTTGGTATATATTATTTCCTAAAGCAACAATGTAATATCCGAAGAAATTGATCAGATCGGTTGACTATAGCATATAGCTTCCATACAAACTGAACACATAGTTACTAACAGAAATGCACCTGTGAAGGGTATTTAGCTTCGGTGCAACCGAAGTTAACGTTTTTTCTTGTTTTTTTTTTAAATCTTTTTTTTTCCTACGAAAAACTGTCCAAGAAGAAGGTAAAATTCGATACTTTTTGTTCAAACCGCCGCTATTTTGTCAAGTTTCATAAAACAAAAAAAACTTCCATAGCGCGATAGCGACTTTCTTACAAATTAATAATCTTTTTAAAATTTTTCTTTTACACCAAAATTGCACCCGCTATCGTGGACACCGTACAGGACCTTTTCTTTACGTGTAATTTCAACCATTTATTTAACTATTATACACCTAATAAATAAACATAAAAAAATCATTTTGTATTCGTCATGAATGTATTTATTTATAAAAAAATCTGATTGATTAGTTAATTGCAGAATTAAAAAACATCGTGAAAATCAGACATTTTTCGGAGGGTCGTACTGAGATTGGCACATTGATAACCGCGCCTATAACTAGGGGTCTTTAAGCTTTATTCGCCGCGTCCACCAACCTCCGGAGTTCTATTGTTGACGCTTCCCCATCATGAGGCATGTAAGAGGATGCACGTCGTAGCATCTCATCCATGCCATCCTTTACAACTACAAGGAACATTCCAAAGTAAACAGGACTTAAAAAAAAAAACAGAAGAAATGGTTTTTTCGTCAAAATCAATTTATTTTATTCAAAATAGTCTCCTTCAGCTTCAATACAGCTTTTTGCACGATCCAGAAGCATGTCGAACGAGTGTTTTAGCTAGTTGGCCGGTATTGCCGACAGAATGCCGGTGGAAGCCTTTTGAATAACCTCTACGTCTGCATTTTTTCGAAAAGGAAGAAGTCGCACGGTGCCATATCAGGTGAATACGGGAAGTGGTTAATGGTTAAAATGTGATTTTTGTTCAAATAATCGGTCACAAGCGTCGATCGATGGCACGGCACATTATCGTGCAACACACGGCAACTTTCATCTTCGCGATATTCGAGCCGAACACGTCGAGTACGGCACATCAAACGATAACACGAACATACTTACACCTAAAATCGGTGAAATGTCATGAAATTCTCACTGGACAATCGATAAAGATAGCAGATTCTAACGTACCAGTCGACGTATATGTAGATGACGCTTCCAGGGGCGCTAGACTAAAAAATTTTAGATTGTTTGGAACACACCTTGTTCTACAGTCAGGTCATCTGCATACAAATTTAGATCACTATATATACTCGTATATCTCCTGAGCCATTGAAGGTACAACAACCAAATTTGCTGAGTAGAAATCATATAAGATCTTCTATCCACAGTGTAAAAATTAATGAAATCGAAATATAAACCCGCTGACTCCCCATATAACGGTACTGTTAAATGCGACAAAGCCATTAAATTTTACCACTGATTGTGTGAGAGAGCTTAATAGCCCTGACAGACGGCAGTGCTAATTTGCATTAGCGGGCTTAATTTGCATTAACTTGCGCATTTGATCCATGTTAATACAAATTAGTAGTTCGTGCATTTAGCTGAATTTACCAAATTTGTGTAGGCAACACTGGCAACAACATTGTTTGACAGATGCCTCTTAAAGTCTGAAGCCTTCTTTGTGTTTACAGCATCAGAAGTAAGCGGTTTTTATATTGCTAATTAAACTACGTGCAAGTATATTAACAAAAACAAATTTTAATATTTTTAGATAGCAGAAAATAAACAACGTATAGTTTGCTAACCATTTTTTCAATATTCTTAATTTTTTTCGAGTTACAATCAAGTATTGCTTTTAATTGCACTTTATTATCTTTTATCGTATTTAATAATAAACGAATTTTTTCGTTAAATTTATATTTAGGGATTTCACAAGTCTCATAAAGTTATAAGTTATAACGATTCGAAAACATAGCATTGAGAATTGTAATTGTGTAAACTCATTTTTGTATGAAATCCAACAACAATTTTTCTAAACAAGTGTAAAAATTTTTAATTTTACTATTTTACGATGCTTTACGACGGTTTGTGAGTACCCCAATTGATTTTCAAAAAATACCAAAATTGCCATTAATAATTTTCTCTTATCCATTTTTATTTCACTTTTTTTTAATAAATAAACAAATTTCACAATCGGCTATCTAAATGCAAAATTCTGCAGCTGTTTATTATTTGAGGGCATGCACCTGGAATGTCCGGTCATTTAATTGGGAAGCGGCCGCTTTCCAGCAGGTTGATGTCCTCGTTAGAGTGAAGGCTGACATCACCGCCGTCCAAGAAATGCGATGGACGGGACAAGGACTGAGACGAGTAGATCCTTGTGGCATTTACTATAGTGGCCATATAAAGGGGCGCTAGTTTGGTGTGGCGAGAGAGACTCCGTCGCCGAGTACTATAATTCAATCCGGTGAATGATGTCTAGCCACAATCCGCATCAAAGCGAAGTTTTTCAACATATTGCAGAGTTGGGCGCACGTCCCGATAGAAGAGAAGGACGATGTGACCAAAGATGCCTTCTAAGAGCGCTTGGAGCGCACCTACTCGTATAAGAGCTGCCGCCGCCACGATGCCAAATTCGTGCTTGGCGACTTGAAAGCCACGAGGAAACATCCCCACATGGGTTGAGGCTGATCGACTTCGCCGGGGCCCGATATATGGTTATCTGTAGTACTAGAATCCAGCATAAAAGAATACATCAAGCTACCTGGCTGTCCCCGAATCGAAAATCCACCAACCAGATCGATCATGTTGTACGGAAGACACGTCTCCAGTAGTCTAGACGTGCGCTCGCTCCGATGTCCTAACATCGACTCGGACCACTATTTTGTTGCTGCCAATATTCGCACCTGCCACTGCCCAGCAAAAAACGCACAGCAACAAACACAAGAAAGGCTCGACGTCGAGAAGCTGCAATCACAATAATAAGGATAATAATCGGTATAAGGAAACTGTGGAACGGCATTTCAAGCTCCTTACGTTCAGCTGCAAACAAAACCATTGGTTTTCAGAAAATGCAAAAGAACAGCTGGTACGATGAGAAATACCGTGTCGCAGTGGAGAGAAAACAGATTGATGGGATACATACTGAGAGTTGAAAAGGGAAGCGAGATGCATTTGCAGACAAAAAAAACAAAGAGAGAGGCCGAAATGAGTGTATATGAAAAGCTTGACAAGCTGGCCGAAAGGAGTAATGCTCAAAAATTATACGAAACAATACGGCGGCTACCAGAAGGTTTCAAGACCGGAGCATACTCTTGTAGAACCCAAGAAGGCGACTTAGTACCCGATGCCCAGAGCATACTAAAATTATAGAGGGAACGTTTCTCCAGCCTGCTGAATGGCAGTGAATGCATAACGCCAGGAGAAGGCGAATCCGATTCCCCAATCAATGACGGGCAGACGTTCCATTGCAGGACCATGGAGAAGTTCGAATAGCAATTACCAGTCTAAAGAACAACAAAGCGACGGGAGCAGATGGTTTGCCGGCCGAGCTATTCAAACACGTCGGCGAAGAGCTGATAAGGAGCATACATAAGCTTCTTTGTAAAATATTGTCGGACGAAAGCATGTTCAACGATTAGAACTTAAGTGTGCTCTTCAATATATCGAGCGTATTGTGTGAAAGATTAAAGCCCACTGTCAACAAACTGATTGGACATTATCAGTGTGCCTTAAGGCCTGGCAAATCAACAACCAACCAGATATTCACCATGCGCCAAATCTTGGAAAAATCCCATAAAAAGAGAATTGACACACACCACCTTATCGTCGATTTCAAAGCTGCCTTTGATAGCACGAAAAGGAGCTGTCTTTATGCGGCGTTGTCTGAATCCCCGCAAAACTAGTACGGCTATGTGGACTGAAGTTGAACAATACCAAAAGTTCCGTCAGGATCGGGAAGGACCTCTCCGAGCCGTTCGATACCAAACGAGGTTTCAGACAAGGCGACTCTCTATCCTGCGACTTCTTCAATCTGCTGCTGGAGAAAATAATTCGAGCTGCAGAACTAAACCGAGAAGGTACAATCTTCTTTAAGAATATACAGCTACTGGCGTATGCTGATGATATTGACATCATTGGCTTTAACAACCGCGCCGTTAGTTCTGCTTTCTCCAGAATGGATAAGGCAACGAAGCAAATGGGTCTGGTGGTCATCAAATAAACAGTCGTCGCAATCGCGACTACTGCTGACAGTCATAACTTCGAAGTTGTATATAATTTCGTCTATTTAGGAACCAGCATCAACACTAACAAAAACGTCAACCTCTTTCCGACAGGTGCTACTTCGGACTGAGTAGGCAATTGAGAAGTAAAGTCACTCATTATTCCCGTCCTGCTATATGGATCAGAGACATGGAGGATGACAATAACTAATGAGTTGCGAGTTTTCGAGAGAAAATTTCTGCGAAAAATGTATAGTCCTTTGGGCGTTGGCCACGGCGAATATCGCATTCGATGGAACGATTAGCTTTATAAGATGACATAGTTCAGCGAATTAAAAGACAGCGGCTACGCTGGCCAGATCATGTTGTTCGAATGGACGAAAACACTCTAGCTCTGTTGTCGTCGCAGTATCCGCGGGGGGAAGCAGAAGAAGACCTCCACTCCGTTGGAAGGACAAGGTGGAGAAGGACCTGGCTTCGCGTGGAATATCCAATTGGTGCCATGTAGCGAAAAGAAGAAACGACCGACGCCGCACTGTTGTTAACTCGAAAACCAATTCATCGAAGTGATTTGAACCTGATGCACTCTAAATCTCTTGGTGCACTCTGAATTGCGCCATTTACCTATGAGCATTGGAAACCTATTACATTATCGCAGCTGATTTAGACACTACAAAGAGAAAAAAATGTAAAAAAACAAAATTAATTAAACGCAATTAATCTGAATTCATCTGAAAATCGATTTCCAAAATAAAAAAAATTCGTCCATTATTTGTATTTTGCATTTGTAACAAAATACTATATAACGATGTTTTCTTTTAATAAATATTAAGCGATGTGAATTCTTGAATGGCAAAAACATCTGTTTTATCATCTGTCCAACGGCAGTGAAAACGGCTAGATAAGTGAAAAGATTAAATGTAATCTAATCAATTTCAATTTTTGGTGGGAACATAGTATAAGGTTTCGGTTTGGGAAATACTAGTATTAGAGATGTCTGCTTATTTAATAAAAGCGAATGAACTATTATCTTTTTTGCAAGTTGGGTAGCCAGAACTATTTGAGAAATTTTATTATATCTAGCTTATTATTATTGTTTTATGTTAAGTCATTACTTGTTGTCAATATTTTTTCCAGAGATCAAGAGATGCCCAGCTCTCCTGTCACTAGAAATGTGAGAGCTGCTCACCTACCGAACTTTGACGGTTGACTGGATTGGGTAGGTTTTGACATTTCGCAATTGGTAGAAAAGAGACGACCGGATTGAAATCTCGCCAAAATAATATTAGAATGGAGGAATTCGTAGCGGACATCGTTTCTTCGAAGAAAAAAGAATCAGCAAAAAGTGTTAAGTGAAAAGTGAAGTAGTGAAGTTTGTGAAATTTTTTAATATATCACTGAAAATAAAAGGATAAATCAGCAAATATAAACGTAAGTAGCCTTAAAGTAATTTGCGACCATAATTATATATAAAACACATTTTAATTTACACCAAAAATGCCGAAAACACCGATATGGAAAAAATGCATTGTGGGCTGCAATGAGGGAAGTGCGGTTTTTAGATTTCCAAACGAAGTGCAAAAAGTGACCAAATAAGAAATAATAAAATCCGGTGTTAAAACTTTTTTTAATAAACAGGAAAAGAATTAAAGATACATTTCGATATTTGAAATTAAATTTCTTAAATATATAAATGTAACGTTAACACAGTTCATTTAAGTATTTTCAATGTGAAATTGATAGCAATTTTTAAATAATATTTAATTGTATGTATTATTTAAATAATTAAACTCAATTAAGCTGAATAAAAAAGTGTAAGAAAAAGTTCCGATAAATTTCGATATTTTGAAATTTATTTTTTTAAATATTTAAATGTAACGAATACACCGATTCATTTGAATTGATAAATTTATATGTTTGGTATTTTTGAACTATATGTAATATATGTATGTAGTTATTTTATGTTTTTATATAATTTTTTTCTTTTGAATAGGCGTAAATGTTGGCTCAACCGTTTAGGTGTTTCCGATGAAACAAGACAGGTATGTACATAGAAGAAGAAGAAATTGAGGGACTTGAATAGGGTTTTGAAAAAAAATTTAGATGAAAATAATAATAATACCCAACGATTACCCTCCTCCATCCCAACAGACGCGAGGGGCGCAATCCGCGAAAGAGCGGAATTAGCCGAGTCATAAAAGGCAAGAGAGTTTTAGGCGTTGCGATCTTAAGCTGCTCAGGTACAGAAACATAAATTTCAACAGCCAAAATTAAGAGTTAGATTAAAGTAAGTTTATTATTTTTAAATGCTACTTGTTAAGAGTAGATAAAATACTTTTTTTAATGGTAAAGAGTGAGTCTGTTAGATCAAATGTGCTGGAATGAGAATTTAAATCATGACATATACGGCGGAATAGTTCGTTTAACTCAAAATTGTTCTAGGGAATTTTAAAAATTATAGTCTAAACTGCCTAGTAGAGCGAGCGGGAACGATAAAATTAATATCAGATAAGAGAGATGGGCTACAGACTGGCCCATTCATGAGTTAAAAGAAATATTATACCAAGCATCTCTCCACGACTACCGAGTGTCGAGAGATTTATAAGTTTTAAACGGTTTTTGTAAGGGGGAAGATTTAAATTAGAAACTTATTTCTATAGGTTATAACTGAGTGGAAGAGTGAAATCAAAAGAAAATTAGCTCACAACAAAATTGAGAGTCGGGCAACAGGAGGTGGTCCATTTTCTAAATATCAGCTCGCTCCACACGAAGAAGCTATTGTGCGTCTTTGTGACATTTCTCAAACTATAGAAGGCATACCAGTTTCTCTTGGCACCCAACCCGTCAATGAGAATTTAAATATAACAATTGCAGGGGTGAATGTAGATTTGTCTTCCTCATCGCCAGAGCAACAAAATATAAACTTAAGTTATAATGTATCCAATAGACAAAAAGAAAAAAAAGTTTGAACACATAAGAAAAAAAACAAAAAAAAGCTTAATTATTTAATTAAAGATCCTGGTTGTGAAATATACTTAAAGTACCTGAATTTATAAGACTGATTTTAGTTTAGTCATGAAGACTGTTATATTTAAAATTAAGAAATAAATCCATTGAGTTACAAAGTAGTTGACTCTCTTATTCTCCGGCCTTCGCTCTGCAGTGAACCATTATCAGATTGGAAAAAATTGTCATCGTCAGTCTCACTTGCAAGAATTACTACTTCCTGATTATATTCAATGTTGTAACGTCAGCAGATGTTGTGTAAGGCATAACAGACGTTTACAATTTTAACCACTTTTCAGGGCGATAATGTAATGTGGACATTAAACAGCGAAAACGGCTCTTTAAAACTCCGATTGTCGTTTCCACAATATTCCGTGCAGCCGTATGTGCTATGTTAAACTTATACTCCATTGAGTTAAACTGTGGATCTCTATAAGGTGGTAACAAAAATGGTTCAATTCAGCAGCCGCAATCGCCCAGCAACCTCAATGAACGCTGCCCACTCTCATACGAGTACTGTGTACGGAAATATTGTTTAGCGTGACTCATACCCCAGATGAAAGCATAATGAATTGAACCGGGATACCACGCGTCACGCGTTTGAATAATAATTTATTGTTTATACTTACTATCATCGCATTTATGCTAAAATATCCCTTTCTGTTAAAATATAAATGCTCATTATCAGGTGGTTTTATGATTTTTATATGTGTTCCATCTATACAACCGACTATTACGGGTATTTTGTACTTTCCAAAAAAGTCTTGAAATCAATTTTTCGCTTTCATCCATAGAAAGTTTTACCCACTGACCGCAAATGTAATTCTCTAAGAGGCACATCACTTTTGTTAAAATCTGCGACACCGTGTTTCTTGTCAAACTGATACAAAAATCACGGTAAGCTCCTTCAGCTAAAAAACGCAGTGTTGCTGCCAATTGAATTAGCGGTGGAATGGTCGAAGGCTGCAAATGTGGTTCTATTATATTTAACACCATAATAAATGCGTCTTTATTCAGCCGATAATGTGATATGAATCTGTGAAGTAAGCGGGTAAAGTAACACACAAGTAAATACAAGATAAATTATACTTACGATTCTTCTGGAGCATCAAGTGGGTTACTATGATCTCTTAATACTATTTACGTTTAATTTTTTCATTTCTTTCTTCCTCTAATAAAAGGAAAGCTAATATTACCGAACTCATTTCAAATTTTATTCGAATTGCATTCACAATAGTTGTCACATAAGTAAACAGTTGATTCAAATATTGGTTTTGCATATGTTCGAAAAGACGAAAATCCAATCAGATTCTGTGACACCATTTTAAATTAGAATTGGTTTGAAATTCTGACAGCTAAGCAATTCTGTCTTGGACAACACCCCTGATTGGTTGAATACCAAGAATATCAAGTTGATACATGTTATACAAATTGAAGCAAATTAGTTATGGTAGATTTCCTTTTACGAAACCCGTGCTGAGAACAAGAAATTAGTGGAGAGATCCGGAAATCCATAATTATATAATTGTTCTAACTTATTTAACTGATATAAGACGTCTGCTGCGGAAATGGTAGGTGCATTAATGACAGAAATCGGACATAAATTGTGCTGATGCGGAACATTTTTTAGAGATTTTGGAGAATTATTGGACCTAAAAAATTCAGCGAATATTAGAAATGGTGTGATTGTTCTGTTTGGAGTTGACGAAACCATAGAACAATTTTGGATTACGTATAATATTATTTCTGAAGTTATACTTCTTATACGAGTTCGGAAAAGGTTGCGATAGATTCAGGTTGCACAACCTTGCTCAATATGAATGTACGCAACCTTGTCTGCGAAGATGTTCGAGCAGCAAACGAAACAGTGACAATCGGCGATCGTTTGTTCGTTTCTTTCGGCACAGCTCGGCTTTTCTACCAACAACACAATGTGACCATGCTTATGCTGTTGTTGTTTTTGTAGAACAATGTTTCAATTTTTGGTTGGTGACATATTCAATTAAAAATAAATTCTGTTGGGATTCGAACCTACGTGCTCATCGTAGCTTTTCAAGCGCTTACCACCAACACCATCATTGACACTTGTATTGCGTTGTCCTAATTATGGTTTGGTTATGCATGAAAGAAATATACAATGGATCGCCGATTGTTACCTCTTTCCTTGCTGCTGCTGTGCATATGTATGTTTGTATGCTTGTGCACTATTGAAGTTATGCTTCTTTTTCTTTCGTTTGTCTTTCATTTCTGCGAATTCTCAACTATTTTGCGTATATTTTGGTTGAAAAACTCTGCGTTGGCCGTTGAAAAAGTAAGGCTATAATTTACTGGATCATTTCTGTAGTTAGTCTTCATTTAAATTTTTTGGAAATCGGCCCGCCATGACGAGGTATATCGTTTTATCTGAGAGCGTGAGGTTTATGAACTTCATTTCTAATATTGTGTTGTGGCATATTAGAAATGATGTTTCTTCGAAAATCGCTCGCTTACAACGGATAAAACGACTTCTGAGTGGTGATTTTAATGAATAAATTCCAAGGTTTTACACAAAAATAATACGGTCAATAAGTACAGTACGCTTACGTATGCTTGCGCACTATTTTTCTTTCGTTTGTCTTTCATTTTTGCGAATTCTCAACTATTTTATGTGACTTTATTTCTTTCGTCTCTCTTTTTTTTGTGCGAATTCTTTAAATTTCTGAACGCGCACATGCGTATACATACATTCATATGAGCATGTGCAGATACACAAGATAGATACACAGAAACATGTATGCCTTTTAACATCGTATACTATACTAATAAATATTTTTCGTACTAATAGAAATTAAATTTATCACAGCAATATTATTTATATGTATATTAGGTATATTGCTGTGATAAATTTAATTTATATTAGTAAGAAAAATATTTATTAGTATAGTATTACGATGTTAAAATGCAAAAATTAAAGACAAAGTCCGTCGAGATTCGAACCTGCATTCACATTGTGACTTTTTATGTGCTTACCACCAACACCACTATTGACCCTTTCGTGGCGTTGTCTTAAGTATGGTTTTATGCATGTAAGAAATATACGATGGTTCAAATAATTTTGTTTAAGTATAGAAATATGCTTTTGTAGAACATTGGCTTTCGCAAACATACAGACAAATGTGCAAACGACATAATATATGTATGATTGTTTCGCATTTTGCTTCTACGCCGGTCAAATTTCTATACAAAAATCGACTGGAAATGCATGAGAAAATAAAATGGACAACTAGGGCAAATAATTTTAAAAAAATTTATTGATAATTAAATATAAATGAAAATACATGTAAATTTACTTAAAATTTATTAAAAAACTTATTTAAATTTATTAAGAAACTTATTTAAATTTATTGAAAAACTGCATTGAAAAATAAAAAGAAAATTCATTTTACTTTGGCCCAGTTTTTTGCGCAATACAAATGCAACGCCAATAATGAATACAAGAAATTGACTTAACACCATGATATAAGATATACAAATTATAATATGACAACCCAATTCGAAGAGTACAAAAGAGAAATGGTTACGCTGCATATTCCCTTCCGCAACGAAGAGACAGAACTATTTAGACTTTGCTTTATAAAATGTGCATAATGAATTTAAATGTTCTAGTTTTCTTTCATACAAAATGATATCCATTTCTGAATATCACTAAAAAGTATAACTTCTTCCGCGCGTAGGGACTCCACGCACCCTTTTTTACTTCTATATATATAAAATTAAGTGGCAAAACTTCCTGTTCGCATACTCCTCCTAGACGGATTGCCCGATTTCAATGAAATTTTCAGTGGTGATTGGGGTTTGTTTGGAGGGTGCACATAAGAAATTTAATGTGTGTATCATTGCACGTTTTGCAAAAAACAAAAAAATGATACATCCCGCCTATACAAATTCTCTTGAAATAATGGTTTGCCGCAAGATTGGCAGTCCTGTCAAATGCCTTTTACTAATAAACAGAAACAACTGGCGGATGTTTACAATTAATAAAAAACATTGACATCGCATGTTGATCGTTTTTGCCTGACATTCGTTCTTTCTATGGATGACTGTCAAGCTAACAAGACATACAGAACGTAAGTGTTCCGAATGCACTGAGTGTATCAAAAAAATGTTTCAACATTGTGTGTATTTTTCTCAGATTTCAACGTGATTAACATTCTGCGTACAACACAAAGCAAGTGAGTATTGTTGTTGTTTCATATGTGATGTCATGCGGTTCGATTGTCGCTTGAAAATGCGCGGTGTGTGTAAAAAAAAGTGTTTCAACATTGTATGTTTTTTCCAGATTTAATTCCATCGATTTGCTACATTTATTCGAACCGATTTTGTGTTTTTCTGCTGACCGTGCAACACATACAAAGCAAGTGAGTATTGTTATTGTTTCGTACGTGCTTCCATGCGGTTCGCAAATACACTGTTGGTGGGTCTTATTCCATATGCGTGTGTGGGTAAAATACATAGTTTAAGATGTAGTTTTAGGTTAATTTTTCCATTTTTATTTATGTTCTTCAAATATGCATACTCTAGCACGATCACCGAGAACAACACTAACTACCTTTTTCGAGTTGTCTGAAAACGATGAATTTGCAAGAACATTGCTATATTCCGAAATACCACAATATTTCACTTGAAATCCGTCATCGAAAACATTTCAACGACGAAAGCAAGGGGAGCGTGTTGACGGTTATCCAAATGCCCGTAAAACCGATGCCATAAGACGCATTTACACCATCCATCCGAACAACGCCGAATGTTTTTATTTGCATCTGCTATTAGTCAACGTGCGCGGACCAAGATCATTTGATGATTTGAAAACTGTTGACGGTCAGTTGTGTGCGACGTATCGTGAAGCATGTCTGCGATTGCATTTGTTAGAAGATGATATGCATTGGGACACCGCACTTCATGACGCATCACTCACATCTCATCCAAAACAAATACGCGTACTATTCGCCATAATAATATCTACATGCCTTCCGTCAAATCCGCAATAACTGTGGAATAAGTACAAAGACTGCATGACCGAGGACTTATTAATTTTGGCGCGTAATCGAGCATCGGACGCAGACTTGCTATATACATACATTACAAATGTATAATTCTGCTTTGATATTGGTTGAAGATCTGTGCCTTACAATTGCGAATAAGGCATTAGCGCAACTTGGCATTACTGCGCCCAATCATTGACCATGAGCTTCAACGTGAACAACAATACGATTGCAATGAATTGCGTGCTTTCATACAAGCTAACATTACCAAATTGAATATTCAGCAGAAAAATGCTTATGATAAGATTATACGAGTGGTTGACAATAACGCCGGTGGATTCTACTTTCTTGATGCGCCCGGTGGTACAGGGAAAACGTTTCTGATCTCTTTGTTTCTTGCTACTATACGGTCACAGCAGAAAATTGCGCTGGCAATTGCTTCGTCAGGCATCGCTGCTACTCTACTTGCTGGCGGCCGAACAGCTCATTCTGCGTTGAAATTACCGTTGAACATCCAAGTCGTTGAAACACCAACGTGCAACATATCGAGGAATTCAACAATGGCAAAAGTTTTGCGAGGAGCTGGAATAGTTCTATGGGATGAGTGCCCAATGGCTAACAAAAAGTCATTAGAAGCATTCAATAGAACAATGCAAGATTTACGCCAAAAGCAACAACTTTTTGGCGGAGCATTAGTCTTATTATCCGGCGATTTTCGGCAAACTTTGTCAGTCATTCCTCGATCAACTCCTGCCGATGAAATAAACGTATGTTTAAAATCGTCAGTTTTGTGGAGACATGTTCAAAGGCTGACTCTTACCATCAACATGCGAGTCCAATTGCAAAATGATCGATCCGCAGCGGCGTTTTCGAAGCAGTTGTTGGACATTGGCGAAGGCAAAATACCAATCGATGATACCGGTTTGATCACATTGCCGAACAACTTTGGTACACTTTAACAATCGAAAGAAGAATTGATTGAAAGTGTATTTCCGAATATTGTTCAACACTATCAACGCCACGATTATTTAAGTGAATGCGCAATATTGGCACCGAAAAATGTACACGTCAACGAAATCAATTTTGCCATTCAAGAAAAACTGCCAGGAGAAGCTACAACATATATGTACATCGATTGATAGCGTTTTAAATCAAGATGAAGAAGTCAATTATCCAACTGAATTCTTGAATTCTTTGGATCCCCCCGGTCTGCCACCGCATCGTTTGGTCCTGAAAGTCGGTTCACCCATTATACTTCTACGAAATCTGAAGCCACCGACTTTGTGTAATGGCACAAGACTTTCAGTCAAAAAATTGTGGCCAAATTTGATTGAAGCAACAATACTAAATGACAAGACAGCAGTTGAAGTTGTACTCTTAGCACGCATTCCCATGATTCCAACGGACATGCCGTTTGAATTCAAGCGCTTACAGTTCCCAGTACGTCTTTCCTTTGCGATGACCATCAACAAATCGCAAGGGCAAACGTTTCAAGTGTGCGGCGTCAATTTGGAAGAACCGTGCATCTCCCACGGCCAATTGTTCGTCGCATGCTCGAGAGTGGGAACACCAAGGTGCTTATTCATTTACGCGCCTGGTGGAAAAACCAAAAATGTTGTATACCAATATGTTTTATAAATGTTTTATAAATAAGTAACAGTTTTACAACAATAAATAAAACACAAAGTAAAAACCCTTAAGAGTTTTAATTTATTTAGGTGTAGCACAGGGTAACAGCTAGTTCTTTGTATAATTATTATAACATATTTTGTTAAGTTCAGCAAATTGTCGACGCAATTTAGAATAGGTATGAAAATTTTTTTAAAACGATTGCTTTAACTTCAAGATTAGTAACGACTGCAATGATCATAATGGTGCAAGGTATAGGTTGAGAGCCTTGGTCCCATCTATTGTCTTATTTTTTCGTAAAAGTTTCCTGCAAAGGGAATGTCCTCAAGAAATACATTCTTGAAACCATTACCCAACTGCAAAATAATTCCTTGCCATTTTGTTTGCGACCAGAGCACCAACTTTCAGAATTGCGCTAATTCGTTAGGTGTTTCAGCGTCACGGCCTTTTTCTAAATGTTAATGTCAAGGAAATATATTTTTTTACGATAGCCCCCTTTTGATAAAACGTAGTCGTAACTATTTACAAAATTTAAAAAAATACGGTTTCTTTTTAATTGTTGCGTAAATTGGTCGGATATTGTTCACTTTTATGAAACCCTTTATGAAACGACTTTAACTCGAGTTATCGGTGTGCGCATAAATTAACCGATGCTCATATTTATCCAAATACCTTCCAAAAAATGAAGGTTAAATTCGCATCTCAAGTATTGAATCGACCGTATTCTTTTAATAAAATGAAGGATGTAAGGCTCATTTTGTGTTGTGATAATTGTGAACCAAAAATAGTTATAGCCCTTTTTATTAGGATAAGAATATATTTTTGAACTAAATTTTTAAATAAAGACCTTTATGTGCATTTTTTTAAGAATAAAATTGTGTGCGTTTCACACCTATAGGTTTAAATTTTATTATTTTTTAGTGGTTACAATAAGGGAACTTAAACTTACGATAGAAAGTGAAAAAGTTAAAATTTTTTAAACAGATAGACTAAAGAGGCACTAAAATTAGAAATCAATTTCTAAGCAAAATTAGAACTAGTTAAATGTACGCATTTGTATTTATGTAAATATTTATGCTGTGATATTTTTATATATTTTGTTACATGAATTGTTATTGTTTTGTTTTTTTATGTAAATAAATATATTAATGGGTGATATAGAGCACCCAAAACTAACTTCGGTAACGCGCCGGTTTGCCTACTTCCTGGGTGGTGTGGAAAGTGCAATTGGGCATTTTAATTTAAATGCCCAAATATTATAATTTCGTTCGATCTGGCCACAATGGAAAATGTTATAAAAAACTTAGTTTGAGACGCTCTCACACTGGAATAAATGAGTTAAGCTTCCCACCCTCATACACCACTACATTACACAACACACCACTCACAAAGCAACACTGGCACACTCACCACACTTGGAGGCAACACACATCATCTAGAAGCAGCAGTCTAAACCCACGCACACATACCAATACACGCCGTACATCAACCCACCATAACTCTCCACAGCCCAACGAGCAAAAACTCTCGTCCTGGAAGAGGACCGCCCTTTCGATCACGATCTACGAGCGATTTTTTTGCTATTTTCGGCACGCAGCAGCTTTTCTCGTTTTTCTTCGTTTCTTTTCGGCGCGCAACCCAAATCATCTTGCCTTACAGTTGCTCATCCAATTTAACTTCAAGTTTTTTTATATACTTATATACCTATTAGTACAACTTCTATTGGTATTCGACCAAGGAGCCCATCAATTTTCGGTTTTTCCATACATCTACTGTCACTCCACTGGTATCCGACCAGGGAGATTTTTCCTTTAACATTTTACTTAAGACATTGTGAACGAATTAAAAAAACTTGTGTATATAAATACCTTAACGAATTAAAAGGCAATCATTTTTCTATAACAAAAAAAAGCTTTTTTCCGGAGTGGGTGCTAAGGTGTAAGTGATAAATTATCTATCTACATACGTGAGTAAGTGATAAAGTAACTATGGTCCTTCGAGCCATTCTGAATGGCACTATTGTGGAAAACTAACTAACTAGTTTAACTAAAAATATAAAAAAAGAGAAGGTGAAATATTAAAGAAAAAAATGGTGACAAAAAGAAAAAACAAAATAATTGTATAAATAACGAAAAAGTGCGCAAGTGGAAAGCATACAAGTGCAGTGAAACAGAAAACACAAACAAAAAGAAAAAAAAAGGTAAAGTGCATACAAATATACCACAAGTACAGAAAATCAATAAAAAAAAAGTCATAACTGCGTGTTGGCGCAAACCCTTCAGCGAAGTTTAGTGCAAAAAAAAAAAAAACAGCCAAAATATATACATACATACATATAGAAATCATTCGTATTACATATATAATTAACAGTGCGGTGCCAAAAATTAGCAGTTATAACAAACAAAACAAATCGGGGAGAAATATAAATAATATGTATATAGTATATACATATATATAATCAAAAGAAAACCGGCGCGCATCAAAAAGCTATATATGTAATTAATTACATATTAATACATAGATCGGGCGCGGAATAAAAACAAAAATAACAACAAGCCAGCAAGCACAAGGAACCCACCGAATCATTCCAGGACAGGATTACAGGGACACAAACCTACCGACCCGCACATTGGCTAACCCTAATCCCCAAAATCCCATGACGGATATCAAAGTGAGTCGTATCGATTCCTTTTAGTATTTAATTTTTCATTTCTCAATTTCTGCATATATGTATATTATTGCGATGAAAATTTTGTGACAAATTGATTTAACTTGCATAGAGTAACTCATCAAGTTATCAAAACCACTTTGCGAGTTAGTTCACACCTGGAGCTTTCAGGAAAGCCCTCAACCTCCCTTCTATCCCTACCAGGGGCGTGGCAATAGCGTTCACAAAAAATGTAACATTTTGAGAAAAATTACATTTTTCTTAACCTTTAAAACGCTCTAGTGGCTAAAGTATTTGACGTAGATAAACATACAAACCAATTTTGACATGTAACGAACATAGAAACAGATAAATCAACCGTGCGAAGTGATAGAAACATACCAAAGTTCATATATTTTCATACAAAATATATGGAGTCTTGCCAAGCACCATTGGTGCACTAAGGTGTAATATTATAATATCCTTTTTTGTCCTTTTCGATACGATATCCTTGAATTTTTTTTCTGAATTCTATAGACAATAAAATTCTAGGAAGCTACCTGGAAGCGCAAGTCGTTTGCTACACTCTTAATATATTTAAATAACATTTAAAAACAAAATGCCTGGCCAGACCCGAGGGTCTCGATGAGGGTTAAATAAGTAAGCTAAAGTAAAGGCAGAAACAAAAAAAGTTATATACATATATACATATAGTATGTATATATACCTACATAGAAAAAAGAGAAAAGGTCAAGAAATCCAAATCAAAATTTACATATTTACATATATGCACTAATTCAATATATATGTATGTATATGCTTTAATATACTTAGATATTTATCTTACGTATATATCGGGTGATTTTTTAAGAGCTTGATAACTTTTTTTTAAAAAAAAACGCATAAAATTTGCAAAATCTCATCGGTTCTTTATTTGAAACGTTAGATTGGTTCATGACATTTACTTTTTGAAGATAATTTCATTTAAATGTTGACCGCGGCTGCGTCTTAGGTGGTCCATTCGGAAAGTCCAATTTTGGGCAACTTTTTCGAGCATTTCGGCCGGAATAGCCCGAATTTCTTCGGAAATGTTGTCTTCCAAAGCTGCAATAGTTGCTGGCTTATTTCTGTAGACTTTAGACTTGACGTAGCCCCACAAAAAATAGTCTAAAGGCGTTAAATCGCATGATCTTGGTGGCCAACTTACGGGTCCATTTCTTCAGATGAATTGTTCTCCGAAGTTTTCCCTCAAAATGGCCATAGAATCGCCATCTTGTTGAAACCACATGTCAACCAAGTTCAGTTCTTCCATTTTTGGCAACAAAAAGTTTGTTAGCATCGAACGATAGCGATCGCCATTCACCGTAACGTTGCGTCCAACAGCACCTTTGAAAAAATACGGTCCAATGATTCCACCAGCGTACAAACCACACCAAACAGTGCATTTTTCGGGATGCATGGGCAGTTCTTGAACGGCTTCTGGTTGCTCTTCACCCCAAATGCGGCAATTTTGCTTATTTACGTAGCCATTCAACCAGAAATGAGCCTCATCGCTGAACAAAATTTGTCGATAAAAAGCGGAAAACACATTTCGAACCGAACACTGATTTTGGTAATAAAATTCAATGATTTGCAAGCGTTGCTCGTTAGTAAGTCTATTCATGATGAAATGTCAAAGCATACTGAGCATCTTTCTCTTTGACACCATGTCTGAAATCCCACGTGATCTGTCAAATACTAATGCATGAAAATCCTAACCTCAAAAAAATCACCCGATATAATGTATATACTCATCCGTTAAGAGCAAGTGCAATACCGGAATTGGTGCTCATCTACATACATACATCTTGTTCTTTACTGGATACAAACATACAAGTGCTTAGAAACCGCCTACGCTATCGCTTGCACTATTAGACATGACAACGTGAATTGCCAATTTGATGCTATGCAGTACAACAACCAGAGACAGTACAACAACCAGAGACAGTACAACAACCAGAGACAATACAACAACATGCAGCATCAACCAAACAGAAGTTACCACAATGACCAGCGAAGATACAAGCCAAACGTGTAAGTGCAATATACCCAAAGTGCACCACCGCAGCAGTCCCAACCAATGGACGTAGATTCCTCACGCCAATACAGAAGACCCACCAACTTCAACGCCGCACCAATACAAAAAAAACTATGACCGCCAAATGCAAGGATTATCTCCAAACAACCCATTTCGAGGAGACCCACAGAAGAGGCACTAAAATCCTTCATCACGCAACTACGTCGCACCACAGAAGATGCAACGTGTAAACCAAACATATGAAGAAGAACTAGACTCTCTTGCCCCACAACAAAGCGACGATCATTACAAGACAGGTTCTGTTTTTTTAGGCGAGTGAATGAATTGCCGTGTCTGCAACGCCACTGCAGGGATACAGGCAAATAAGTAAATATTCTTATCGACACCGGAGCAACAAACAATTATATAAGCACTAAATGTAATCTTGGTGAGTCTATTCCAACTAAACCTATTAAAGTGAAAACTCTTCATGGTTTCTCAATAACAAAATCAAAAAAAATAGTATCAGTGTTAGATAATTTGCTTACATTTTTTGAAACTGATGCATTAGAAGAATTTGATATGCTTCTAGGTGAACAGGGACTTAGAACACTAAAAGCAGAGATTAATCTTTTCGAGTACAAGCTCAGTTATAAATATAGGGCCAAGAAAGAAAGTGATACTTTGCAAAAATTAAATTAAACAATAAGCAATGAAGAATATATGTATATCTGAAATTGAAAAAATAATGCAACAAAATGAAGGTACTAACTCAATAATACCATTTACTACTACAGTACAAGCCACAATTAGGACGAAATCTGACGATCCTATTTGGACAAAACAATATCCGTACCCTATATCTGATAATAATTTTATTAACAAAGAAATAAATAAACTTTTAGAAAATAAAATAATCCAACCTTGTAAAAGTCCATAAAATTCACCCATTTGGACAATTGCTAAAAAAGGTACTGATGAAAAAGGGAAACCTAAACGCAGAATGGTTGTAGACTTTCAAAAGCTAAATGCTCAAACTATTACAGATAGATATCCCATACCTGATGTAGGCATGAAAATACAGAATCTTGGTAAAGCAAAATTATTTACAACTTTAGATTTAGAATCTGGATTTCATCAAATTTTTATTAAAGAATCTGACAGAGAAAAAACAGCTTTCAGCACAAATGGAGCCAAATATGAATTTCTTCAGTCTTCGACTAAACCCCGCCGTGTGCATACGTTTGCTCTCTTTCGCGGACCTCGTCTGACTTTCTCACCCGCTTCAGTGCAGTTATCTTTAATTATTCTTCTTTTGCGCTCTATCCCACGTGTTTCTTCTGTTTGTGCGAACAAAGGTATACTCTACCAAGTGACTAATAACATAAGTGTGCAACATGCCCCCCGGGGCTACTAACCTAGGGGAAAACAGGTTTGCCCTGCTTTCCTCTAGTCCACAATCAAAAAGGAAAAAAGCCAACAAATCTGTTGAAGAGTTCTTGTAAACATTACAAAGAACGACGATCCTAAGTTCATTGTATTAAAATCGTGCGACAACAACAAGCCCCTATCACGTTTTTCATGTTTTTGGTACATAAAGCCCTTAACGCCATAAGTAAAGATGTGAAAATCACAGAGATGAGAGATGGAAATCTCTTGCTACTTGCAAAAAATAAAAAAAATGCCGAAAAGTTCATCAACATCAAAAACCTCTCAGGCATCTGCCAAATCGAAG